>NW_028280497.1:0-38623 GCF_059751315.1 Micrasema longulum | reverse complement strand
TCGGAGGAACTCAGTGGAATAAAGCCATGGATAATATCCGCACTCTCTCATGTAGAGAAACCGAAGAAATTTCTTCTGAACCCTCTCAACCATTAGAGAGATATATTACGATATATATATGAAATGTTAATAAAAATGTTTTTACACTAGAATATTTCATAGTCCCTGGACAAGTGTGAAACTGATCATCTTACCTTCACATAACAAAAATGATCAATATACACCGCGATTGGTGTACCAATGCCATGCCCTATGCACCATTAGGTGAGAATGATGATGATTAATTTATTTTTGTAAATATATTGCATTGAAAAAAAAAGCAACTTTTTGATTGCAATTCCTGACATTAAAAATTTGTTCAGGGATAAAAAGGTTAAGCGCTGATGCCGCATTTGACACGTTTTTATTTGATTATTTTTTCATTCTCCGCTAAATTTATTTGCGATATGTGATTATTTTTTATACATTAATTATTATTTTATGGCCTATTGTATTAGGTAAAGTACACATATGTAGTTGATTTGGAATATTTCTTAGGAAAAACATAGAATTTAAGACTCGAATTTGAATTCTTACCAGTTATTTCAGTTAACAAAATTGGTTTATAAAACACACTGTGAAGTAAATAACAGCATTTATCGATATTATTCCTGGCCGATTACCTTTCTTTCCAATCCTTCCCTTGACCCATCCTTATGGTACCTACCTTACATCAAGATTGAAGTAATACAAAATTTGGATTTGGAACAAAGCAACATTTTGACATTACAAAACATTGCATAAAAATTCTTGGATTCGTCGCACATCGTTACATAATTCATAGTGAATTTCAGCATCCAATGCCCAAAATCGAAGAAAATCCTAATCGTATCAAAGGTAGGTCCACGTCCGTGTTCCTTTCCTTCCTTCAAATATTTCAAACCTTTTACAAAACTAGATGAAATTAGTTTTTTCGCTACAGTCCGCTTTTTGGTAACACACACAACCGTCAATTACTTTATGAACAGTTTGTAGCATTTACAAAAGTTTGATAAGATTGTTTATAAAACTGGCCCTTTTTTCCTTCATTGTTATTAACACCATTTTGTTGGGATTTTAGAATAACGACGGATGTGCAAAAAATGTAACATTGACTCTCTTTTATATTTGATATTAAAAAAGGTACATAAAGGCTTTTTTTCCAGGTTCAAAAAAAATAATATATCTAACTACTAATCCACGTATCAAATGGTATACTTTTGTACTTATTAAGTTGTGACATAAAGTGTCAAAAATAAAATTAAACCGCTCTCACGTAAAGTTAAAGAAAATCACAGGCGTCGTTGTTCTACGATCCCGACGATTCGTAATCTTAGTACCATAGAATTAAGAATAGCCTAGAAACCGCAAACGCGCATCAAACAGAAGGCAACTAAACTACTCTTAAAGGAGTAGTTTTACGTTTTGATTCTTTGTAGACGTTGCTCAATACACAACTCCCGATTTGAATTCAACTATGCCGTGTTGTGTAGTTTTAAAGTGTAGATATACTGCTGAGATCTTAAAGAAACAGGATAGGATCACATTTCATGTGTAAGTAGCAAACGCCTTACTTGAAAATTGAATTATTTTTCCATCTGTCAGATTGTCAAAGAAAACAAAATGGACATTTTGTTAGTGTTGCCAGAGTAGCTTCTTTCATTAGATTTGCTCATCTAATGAAAGAACTAATGAAAATTTGACCTCTCGGATTAAACAACGCCGTGGTGGACATTTGACCGACATTATCTTTAAAACATCAAATATTATTTAACGTTACATAAAAATTTCCATTAAATGTTAAGTATTTTGATTTTGATTTTTTAAGTTCAAAGTTCATTAATTAAATTACTCTTAGTAAATGACCATTAATTTATCTTCTCTGTTGTGTCAATCAATGTTTCTGTGGGTACAATAAAATTTTAGAAAAATTAACAATTTTTTTTTATATAATTATCTTACATTTATGTTATAATTATATTTTTCGCGATCTGGCAAAATTACACGGGGACTTCACGCATGCGCTCGGTGAAAGTAGGGGGTTTTTTGGACACAGTCCGATATATTCAAATATGATTATACGCTCCTTCTGGACTATTCTTAATTCTATGCTCAATAAATAACATGCATTTTTATTCCTTTAAATTTTATGATTTTCTTTCAGATACTTATTGATCGCAGAATACTATTCCTAACAATCAGTTACAAAAAAAAACCTTTTAGTAAATTAATAATTAGTGAAAAAAAAACTAATAGAAATTATATAACTATTCAGTAGATATAATATTGTATATTTATGTTTTGACTACATATTTTTGCTTTAGAAGTTTTAAGAAGATAAATCAATTGTTACTATCTTTGCAGTACATAAATAAACAATATTACTATGTACAATAATTTTTATGTAAAAAAGGCCTGTTAAATTGGTACCTCCAAAAGGTAGTCAAATTACACCTACAAAATATTAATACAACTACCCACCCTAAGGACACTGTACAGTACACTATTTTTAAAACCAGTAAAATGTAATACAAAATAATATCATTTAGTTTAATCTACAAGAACTATTTATAATCTACTTAAAGCTGTAAGCTAAATAACAGAGCAAATCATAAAATAAATAGGCTGCAAATTATTGTTTATTAGCTGTGCAAAAATATATATTATAGTGCTACTCCATAACAAATAACATACTACATTATTTTAGCTAAAACTACGAAAAATCATGTGGTCAGTTGGTAAAACAATTTTAAGGCTCGGGTTTCATTATACTTAATCAAAAAATGAATACACGCTGGGTACAAAGTTATATGTTTCAAAAGAGCATATAATGTGAATATTTACAATAATAAAATTGACACATAATTTTGCTACCTCCACAAAAAAGCAATATGCTTGTAATTTAATTGAGAAGTTTTTTTTTCAGTTATTGTTAATTAAAATATTAATTGTAAGTAAAATTAGTTAAAAATCAAACAAAAAAAATAATTGTTAAAAACATAATTTTAATATTAGTATTAGATGAATTATCCATTAACATAAAAGGGTTGTCGGTAAACTCTATTTAAAATGAGATTAAATCTGAGTCCAAGCAGAATAAAATTACTACAATAATAATATATGTATATGAAGACTTCATTTATCCAAATACATGAAAAGAAATTATGTATTTGCTCTATCCATAAAGTAAATTTATATTTATTTAAAATTACACATTAATAATTTTTTATTCAAGTTAAGATACACATGAAGGGTTTAGAAAAAAAAATAGTGATCTTTTAGAGCGTAAATCTCAAAAACCCTGCAGACCATGCTGGCCAATAGGTGTTAGTGTTTATTTTAATTAAAATTTAACACTCATATAATATAAGTAAGCGATAATATTTATTTTTAAAGGTTGGAGAATGTGATCCAATCCATGATTGTGTAGATTTTGTATTGATTTGTGATTAAATGTTATTATGATAGTGCATTATACAACCAAATATCATTCTAAGGGTTTTTTTTATGCAGGAAAGAAAGTGAAAAAAGCAACAACAAAAAAAATGTTTTTCTAAATACTGCATTTTGAACCGGTTGTGGTTCCGCGGTAGTGCTTTGAACTCACGGATCAAAGATGCGAGGTTCGTATTCCACTCTACTACAACTCGATTCCCATTTTTCAAGTTATTTACAAATTTCAAGAAATTGTCCGAAATTCGATATTTTCATATAAATAATATGAACTCAAATATTTATAGAAAATCATCTTCATACAATTATCTTACTCAATGATTTTTAAATCAAATAGTTTTTTTTTTTTTTTGTAAAAGAAATATTTGCGTTCTTATGATATACCCAAATATTTAATTTTGAGGGCCATTTTCAACGAGTTGTAAATAACTCACTATTAGAAAACGGAATCAAGTTGGGGTAGAGGGGGATTCGAACCACAGACCTTTGGTCCGTGAGTCCAGACACTAGCCACAGGACCACAACCCGACCAAGTTATCTTTTCTATGGATTGAGTGAGGGCAATTCAGTAAGTACACACTGTTCAATTTGAAGGTGAACCCGAGATCTTTTCACATTGAAAAAAAAAATTAGAAGAGGAATAATCTAATTCTCGGAACCAAATTATTTTAGTAATGGATAATGATTTACCTTTAATTAATATTGCTAAAGGCTACTCAAATTTGGAGATTCTAAATGTTTCAAAATAATTTCAACAATAAAAAAATCACAGATGGTCTAGACTAAGATATTAAATTGCAAACAAAAATGATTAATAACTTACTTTAGGAAATTTTCATTATCTTCATTCATTTTGTCAGCATCCTTAGCTTTGTATTTGATCAGCCGTTCCACAAGTTGTCGGTTTTCATCCTGAAATGACAGTATTGAAAATATTGCGTATTAAAAAAGCCCAAAGATCTTTTTAAATGTTGATTTCTTCATTGAAAAATACATGCAAGGAAAACATACATATCATCAATTTCGTATTTTATAACAAGTAATTTAAGTTTTAACTACCTACAACAATACCGATTTCATAGAAGGTATACAAAAAAATATTTAGGATATTTACAAACATATTTACAAATATCTTAATTTAGTAAATGGGGTCTAGAATTTCAACCGTCCATGCGCTCAGTAGCTGCAAGACTTGTTGTTATCTAAATTCTAATTTTATAAATTTGCTTTTTATTTCGTTTTTAAAATATGACTTAAACTCAAAACTTCATTGTCAAATAAAAAAAAAATGTTAATAGGGGCTAGATTTCTTATTGTCCATGCGCTCTGTAGCTGCAAGACGTTCTGTTATCTAGCTCATATATATCATAATTGTAATATATCATAATTGGAGACGAGGAACTAGAATCCCAACCGTCCATGCGCTCTGTAGCTGCAAGACGTGTTGGGATATTTATTTATTGTACAGCGCCCTTGAGGTGATTTTCACAAAAATGGCGCTATATAAATTATCCAAACATAATTATTATTATTATTACAACTCAACACAAATAATTAAGAATATTGAATAAAATATATTCTTTAATTTGTATAAATATTCTTTTATCTGATCAGTGATTGACTAACTTTTGATGTTCTTCCTACACGATCACAATCACTGACTTCAAACATGAAGAAAAACTGTACTACAATCACAACACTCCACTTTATTCTTCGTGAAATACTGTTAACACACAACAAATTCTAGATTAATGGATATTTCGAATGAGCACAAGATCCGGTATAGATCCAGAGAGAAATGCAACTGAACTAGTTTCAAAATGGCGATCAAAGTGTTTGCCAAGAGAACTGGAGAATTATTGTGGGAGGGTAAACACCAAACAGATTACTAAACGGACTAAGTAAATCCCCGAGTATTTTTGTCCTTTTGATATTTTCGTCACACTCCAGTCAGTCTAAAAGTAAATCTTTTTTATTACTTTGCTGACAAATTAAAGTGAACAACAAAAATTTTGAATACTTACACAAAATGCATGTTACTATTGATTTACAGACTGAGCAATAATTTTCACATGATAAGGATTCCATATAATTAAATTTTAAAGAAAATAAAAAATTAAGTCAGACCCGATTTATAACTAGCAAGTCCAGAAACAAATATACACAAAATTGAAATGAATAAATAATACAACAATCTAGCTCAGAGGCTTATACATGGGCGGGGATGAGTATCAGAATATAATATGCATTAATAAATAACTATTTAATATATATTGTTACGCTAGAACTCTGGTGCAAATTTATATAGTGTATACTTTGCAGCTGTGCAGACTTTGGACGCAAGGTATATTATATTAATACTTAAAAGAATCCAGCCGGAAATTGAAATCACAACATAAAATATGGAATTACATATGTGGCATAAACCTCCGCATTAATCAATTATAAAAAATAATTTTAAAAATTTGGGACTATTCATTTTGTGTACAACCTTACTTTCAAGCATCTAATTTAAGTAATATTATGGTAGAAAATACTGTCAATACAAATTTTGATTATCTTTAATTAAACTATTTAATGAGTTATTATAGCCAACCAGTTGAATTGAATCGTAAATAATAAAATGTATGTGCAGTATCTTTCCTTTATATGATTAATAAAATAATGATTGAGACACACTGCATTTTAAATACCAGTGCCCTATGCACTGTTAGGTGCAGATTAGGGAATGATTGAGATGAATTATTAAGTGGCATTGGAAACTTTTTTATGGTTGATATTTACATTGAAGATAACCATTTTAATTGAACATATTTTTAATTATCAACAATTTGTAGGATGAAACATAAAATTTAAATAAAATAGAATCAAATATAAAAAAAGGCAATCCAAAAGTATTCAAATGTCATTAATTATATTTAATATCATTTGTTCATTTACTTGGGTTGATTTTTTCGCCTATTCAATGCTGAACTATCCTAAATGTCAACTTTTCAAAATGCTTTTTTTACAGAATATGATTTTTGGAGAAATTCCCTTCCGTTCTGAATAATCTTAAATGCCAGATATGGAATACTTTTTGAGTTATTCAATGATTTCGCCAAACACACAAAATAATTTATCTAAACTATCCTAAACCCATAGGATACTCTTAAAAGGCAATTATAATCTGAATTCTTCACAGAATTTTCTAGCTTGTATCAATTTTACAATAACATGGCGTTTACAATACTCTAGAACAAACCGTTTTTGAAGTTGAAAAGATCACTCTCCTGCATATTTTAAAATTTCATGTTAAGAATATTTTAGTTGAATAGACGTTTTGTTGTACGATGAAAACGTTTCAGTAGGATTTTCTTGGGTATTATGATACAAACATTATTTTAAGATCATAAGAATGCATGTGTAATTTAAAACTCAAATGAAGAGACAATCAATTACTATTTTCGAGAGCAAACTTCTTGTGGGCACGTAAATGAGTGGGTGTATTTGTAAATGTCAGTTTAAAAGTATCACAAATATCGTAATTATCATACTGAGCACAGATACAAGTGCATAAATCATTGTAATCCCGTGATAACCACACATATATACGCAGAATGGTTTCCGTGAATTGATCAGAGTATGAAATTGGAATGGTGCCAAGTCAGGCAGATCGTAGTTTGAGGAATTGTGAAAACTCACAACTGTCAAATATGTCAGTCGGATCTCATTCACAAGATTTTTGGCTTAGCATGGCTGCAATTAAATTACATCACACTTTCTTGTGTAATAAATAATCACATTCAGACGCTTATTCAAATTTAAATAAAAAAAATATAAAAAAATGTGCAAGGAATAATGTTATTTTTGCATATGTAAGGTCTAAATTGTAATTTTTTTTAATTATTACTTGTTTATTTTTTATTTTTTGAAAGTTGAAAATACTACTTCGCTAAGTAAGTGTAAAACGAGAGTAAATTCAAATATTGAAATTAAAAAAAAATATTTTCAGTATGATATTGAAAATAATAAAATTTCAATTCTAAAAGAAAAAAAAAACCATCACACCATTTCTATACAGGGGTAGACAAAGAGAAAAGTAAACCATATCATTCTGTCTAGTATAAAGACCTCGCTTCCTCTGCATTCAAACATCTTCTAATGCATGCCCACCAATTATTCTGACTTTTGACATGTCCATCTTTAAGGATTTGTAAGATTTGGTCATATCGTATATTTCTTTTCTTAAATATTTCAAATACAAATTAGGACCAGTATTATTGATACATGTTTTTCATTGCCAAAATCAGCATGTTAGTTTGCACTTATGTGATTTTATAAGGCTGAGTTTATTAATTTCCTAAAACAAAATGCAATGAAATTTACATGAAAAAACAAACAATAATCATCATTTTTTGAAGTATACATATTGCTAGAGCTCATTTTCATTAAAAAATACACTATTGCTTCAATTTTCTCAAATCAATTTGAAATCCTATAAAAAATATTAGTAAGTAATTAACTGATTAGTCCAGGGAAATTGCCTTTTCATGCGGGAAATCTCAAGTTTGAAATCCCAGATAGTTGACATGAATAATTAAAAATGTGTTTTTTACACGTCAATATTTCAGTCTCCGGACAGAAGCATAACACTGATCGTCAAATGGTTTTGTGTATACTATGTATCAACGTACAAATGCAGTGTGCTATCAATTATTGGATAAGCAAATTACAATTATAATGACTTCCATACAAACAAGTAGATGGTTGTTAATAATTACTGTGATACAATAATTGAGATATCCCGCAACATTCAGAGCCCTACGAGGGAATGATAAAGGAGATAGCTGTTTTAGATTTTTATTAACCTGTGCTTTTCGTAATTTTTCTTCAAGAGCTGCGCAAGTAATCTGTAAAGCTTGGTGCTCATCTCTCAGATGTTGCTCGAGTATTTTCAGTTCTGAGAGGCTCGTATGAAGGCGAGACACGTCCAGCTCTAGGGAAGATATGGCAGTTCTGGATTGGGTTAAGCTGAAATAGAAAAAGAATGATGCTTAAAGCAAGTAAGAGAATTATTGTTTCGAGTGATCAAAAAGTAAGCAAATAAAAATTATGTTATATTTTACTTGTAGGCAGACAAAACCTGTTAAGTAATAAAAATTTCATTGAGTTGATATTTTGTAATTTTCTCTCCGTATATTATGTTTTCTGTGTACTTTCATGCGTAAAATAAAAAGTATACTGTAAAGTGACCTCGGCATAGGTTACGCAGTGAAGACGCATTATTTCTAATGTTTCACATTTATAAAATGAATAAATAAATTAAAAATAACAAACCACCATGCGGTTTCCCGTGGGGGTGGGCAGAGAGGACAGAATGCCACATCACTTTGCCTTTGCATACAAATCTCGCTTCCTCTACATTAATACATCTTCTCATGCATGTACGCCAATTATTCCGACATTTGAAATATCCATCTTCAGTTTTTTTTTTGGTCATAACATGTCTTTCTCGGGCATCCTCGTTTTTTGCATCAATCAACATTTACATTTTAAATCCTATTAGCCGTTCTTTCACCCCCCATTAGCTCTATATGTGCAAACCAACCAGAACACCTTTCTTGATTTTGTCGATAATATTTGTCCTCAGCCTTACATAATGCACAAATCTCCACATTTGTACACCTACCATGCATAGTTTTACCACACATTCGCCCGAGAAATCGCAATTCGACAGCATTTAGCCTACTAAGATCCCTGTTTTTCTAATTTCATACCTCACTCCCATACATAAGGGTCAGCACCAGGACTCCATTGAGAACTAAATACATTTATGAAAATAAACAAAATCTCCCAATTAAAAGGACATTCCATGAAATTAAAAAAAGTCTTCATATTGAACTAATTTTCAGATTTCTTCCTGTTAAATTCATACTATAAACTACATAGACACATTCAAGTTTTTTTCAGTTTAAAAGGATTTTATTTACTGATCCAAAGAGCAGGGTACTTGACAAACAATAGGACATTACTATCAAAATAAAAGAAGGATCCTAAATTATTAAATAATCTAATTGTAAATATTTTAGATCCAAATTAAACATTATCATGTAAATTGCTTCGAGTATTAGTTTCTTGGGTTATATTTGTTATCAGATGAAATATTAAAGCAAAATTATACTGATAATGGTATCACAATAAGACTAAGTAGACATGGTAAATGTGATGCGACATGTACAGATCTGTTGATAACACACATTTAAATATGTATATGCAAATAAAAAATAAAGATAACCCATTTAAAAACAGAACGTGGTTAGTTAAGCAAAAGTCTAAATAGTTATCATATAACAATCTTAATCATTATTATTGAAAAAACAGTATTTTTTAGCGAGTGAATAAATGAAAAAATTTAATACATAATAACATTAAATGATTTGCACAGTGGCAAACTAAATGTACCGGAAAATCTTATGAATAATTAACAACTATTCTTCAAAACAGACAAATAACTACATAATTTGCTTACACATTATCAATATAAGTCCAAATATTGGCATGCCAAATAAAATATAAACACCTATGTTAATTATTATGCAAAGTTAATAAATCTGAAGTAAGAATGTTTATATTCTCAGCTTATTATGTGAAAAGTTTTGTTTTATAAAATCCATATTATGTACATTATTACTCAATTGAAACAGACAAAATCTTGTTAGAATGATATAATGTATCAAAGTCTACATTATATAATTGCGACAATAATGAATAACAATTTAAAATGTTAAATTATCTTAAGTTACAAATGATTTCTTTCACATAAAAAAACTGATAAGCCGAGTTGTGGAGCAATGGTAAAAATATTGATTTTTATGGTCGTTTTACATTACAATTTTTTATTGTCCCTAGATTGGCTGGCATGTAACCAATTATTATTATTACTATGGATAACTTATATAGTGCCATTTTTGTAATATAATACTGCAAGGGTGCATTACAAAGTGATTATATAAAGATATAAATTTGATTACCACTTTTTTAATTTAAAAAAAACAATGTACTTGTCACCGCATGCTAAGGATTTATTCAAATGATTTAGAGAACAAGTGGGTTTTAAGTTTCTTCCGAAACATCACTTCACTCTCACAGTTTCGCACCTCTGCTGGGAGAGTATTCCATGCCGTAGGGCCTGCGACAGCAAATGCGCGTTCAACGAATTTAGTGCGCTGTTTGCATAGAGGTATAATAACTTTTCCTTTCGACGTAGATGTAGCTGATCTAAGCGTAAGACGTATGTCAGCTAGTTTATCTGGAATGCAGAGTTCCCTTAGATATTCTGGAGCAGAGTTGTGCAGTGACTTATACATAAGCCAACAGAGTTTGTATTCCACTCTCTGTGGAAAACGGAGCCAGTATAATTCCCGAAGTAGTGGAGCGATATGACTGAACTTAGAGATTCTAAAAATAAGTCTCGCTGCGGCATTCAATACAGACTGTAGGCGAGTCATTTTATTCATTGGTAGATCCGCGTAGATACCATTACAATAATCAACTCTAGACACTAAAAACGCATTTATTAATGGACGGGCGACATCAACTGATTATTGAGATATGTTGCATTAAGTGTTTTTTCATTACCTCCTTTCATATCCCCTCTATCCCACCTGCTGACAAGCCTCAAAATAGAGGCTTAGCGGGTTATTCCTTTTAAAAAAATATAAAAAAATGTACTGATGCAGTGCCATGCATTAGCACAATGCTGCTATTGTACCTAATCAAATATAAAATGGATGATTTTTACGGCCAAAATTGTATCGTAAAAAGAGCAAATGAAAAGGTTTGGGAAGCCATGCTTAAAAGTATAGCTCCAGTTTTTTCTCAGTTTCCTCTTAGATTTGCAAAAAGTAAAATCACAAGCAGGACTCAGAAACTCTGAAACAAACATTATTCGAATGAAACAACAAAACAAGATAACTCCTTCTATTTTTATGCCTTTGAATCCACAAAAATGCCGCATATAAGCTTTAAATTCACACGGATCCTGACGAGCTATGGCGGGTTTATGAGCTGCCTGCACCGTTTTAAACTTTCCAAGAACATCTGTCCTTGTAATGACGAAACCCCTCAAGATACTCCCTATTTGTTGATGCACTGCCCCCTTTTCAGTGCGTGATGCAGAAGCGTTGGTGAGGATCTTAGAGGCATCCACTCCGTAATAAGTCACAATGACTTATCACAGAAGGTAACATATTGCATGGTAAAAAGGGCAATAAATGATAGCAGGACACAAAACGCCGTGATCTCTTCAAGTGAAATGGAAGGCTTGTTGATGTCTATCAATAGTTCGGCTTCTCTGAATGAGTTTCCTGTGGTTTTTCAAAAAGGCCAAATTTGTACTGGATATCAAATATACTATAATGCGATAAATAAATTGTTTTATCCAAAAATAATGTTTACAGCAATAAATATGTCAACACTTTAGAAATATTGATACTGGTAAATGCGGAAAGATGTCTTTGATTCAATAGAAGTTCCAAAGTATTAGGAACTTTGTGGTTTAATTCAGGATGTCCTTAGACGCTCCTTTTCCTTTTCTTTAATCGAAATTCTTTGTTATACAAAATACATGATATTATTTAGTTTATAAGTACATGGTGAGTTCAAAATATTTAATTTTATTTCATACATTTTCAAGAAACTTTGCTGTAATATTTAATGCTCTTATTTTTACCACGTGTAAGAAAACATTTTTTGTATCCGATTTCCCATAGGGCTGAAGTACCTCATTGCTGCCTTCTTTCTAAATTCTTCAATTTTTTTAACAATGTCATAATTATTATGTGTTAGTTTTTAAGCAAAAAATACAAAAATAAAACCACCATCAGCACAGATGATAGACAATCTACTGCTGTCGAAAATGTCGGCAAGAATGAACACCACATCACCATCATCATAATTCTGTTTGCACTTGATGGTAGATAGGGCATTGCATGGGTACTCCAAACGCGGCATATATCAGCCTTACGCTTATGTAACAGATGATTGATATACGCTTTTCCAGGAACATGAATTATTCCAGTTTAGAATCACCTTTATAAACAATATTTCATGTCGACTTTCCCAAGAATCGAACCTGGGACTAAAGACCTGAGAAGATACATACGCAATCTGTTCAGTGCCAGAGGCAGATAGAAAGCTTGTAACCTAACTTTGAACATGCGTACCGACGGAATATTGGTAAAAATTTCTACGATTTAGTTACATGCGTACAATGTAAGTTATTTTGTACATATCTGCACAAAAGCAACGGCGGATTTGGTGTTTTGATGTGCAGGCTGTCATTGCACACATCGCTCGTTTACAACAGCATGCTTGACTTATGATTCATTATATTATTACACACAGTAAAAGTGTACAAAATGTGAATAAATGCACTGCCAGTATTTTAGGTCAGGAGCTGCCTGTGGTACTTACATAACTATCATTATCTATAATATTTCTTTACTAAGACTTTAAATTGTATAACTAGCAAAAGCCTGTCATTACATCTGAAAAGTCGGAATATTTTTTAAGTAATGTTCGACCCAAATAAACTAATATGTACCTTTCATCTTTGAATTGGATAGCCTTTTCAGCATCTTGCAGTTTAGAGTTTAGATTGATAATCTGTTGGGCATTTTCACCCCTCCTTCGGTGAAGACTAGTCAGCTCTTCTTGTTGTGTGAGTAGCTTTTGCTCCAACCACTGGATACGTTCAGAGCTGGCATTGGACACCGTTCCTGAACAAAAAATAAATTTATATAAGAAAATATACATACAATGAGCTAATCTTAAATATATCTTCTTTTCAAGATTGTCGAAATAAACCCGATCTTACAGTCCTTTTTAACATCCTCAATTCACTCTCTAATGGGCCTGAACTACTGAGCTCTATAAAATTAAATATCCTAACGAGATTCCTATGACAAAATTTACTTTTTCATATTGAAAACCATAGAACAAATTATAGTTTTCACTCCACCTCGCCCAGAATTCTCAGGCCTGCCAACAAATATCCCAGTCTTGATTTCCTCGATAACAAGTTGTTTCCTTTCATGCAATCACTGAATTTAACTCAAATATAACCATCTCTCTCCCTCTTCCATTCCCACCTATTTTGATTAAGCTTCCTCTCTTTCGTAAAATCTAACCTTAAAGGATAAACCCATGGTCACATGGAACGAAATGTTCAGGAAACAATATTTTATGATTTCTAAAACATGAGAACTTTTGAACCAAATGAGATAATCTCAATCTATAAAGAACTTTTAATTTTAAAAAATGATTATTTTATAATGCAAAGCGTCCTTTCAAATGCCCACTTGGCGTATATATAAATAAATCAAATAAAATCAACATATGGACAATGTGTTGGAAATAGTCCAAAAAGAGACTAAAAACAATCAGCAAACCTTAAACAACTTTCGTATTTTTATTTTTTTTACGTAAATGGTAATGATTGCCTTTTGCATGTTATAAACATACAGGAAGAATGACAACATTGTAATAGAATAAAAATTTGCAAAACAGTGACACGAGTTATTATATTCTTTGTTCAATAATATGTCCTATTGTTAACTCAAGACAAGATCTGGACTTTTTTGGTTTAAGTTTACAACGATTTAAACAAGCACTAAATAAATAGTCCAGATCTTGTCTCGATGTCCCTTATGTTTGTCAATGCTTCTTTCTTTTTTTTTATATGTTTTAAACTATTCTTTTATTGTAATATTTAAACCTTATAAATTGTATACATGGACAATGTCCGTTAAGAAATAAATAAATAAATAATAGGGATAAGTGCAATATAAGATCTTGATGTCACTACGACCTGCGTAGTTGTGACGGATCCCCAAAAGTTAATTCTTCCTCTCCAAGCCTACGTTGAAGAGCCAGGCTACTGAGAGGAGAGCGGGGGCTGTCATCAGGTAAAGGGTGAGCGCTTTTACATCCTTAGGTTTAATCAGTGCTCCCCCGAACATGTCGCTTCTGTTATTTTATTTTATTTTTTGCAACACAACAAGCGAGGAGGTCGAATTACAGTGCTGAATAACATCATAAAACACCCAACCCAGGCTTGAGAAACATCACATTAAATTTTTGTGTTCTCACGGGGAATCGAACCCGGAACCCGGAGTCAAGCATCTTGACCACTACACCATGGAGGCCGCCATTTTGTGACATCATCACATTCACATACAATGTGATTTCTGTTCTTTTAAATTGTTTCTATCCTACACTAAGTATGAATACAAATAAATTTAATTATTATCGTTCATCTGAAGAGGGGAAAGAAAATAAAAAGGATTGTTACCACCAGATCCAGAATGCGATTGGCGTAGTTTCTCATTTTGAATAGTGAGTTGGAGATTTTCACCTTTCAATGAATTGGCATTGTCAAAAAGTCGATTGTCTGCAAAAGAAAAAAATAACCATTTGTAACTGAGAAATGTATTCAATTTATTGATTCACATGTATATACTGGATGCAACACTAAGCACCCGTCTTGCATTCTATTCAACTGAGGCTTCGGAACTTATCTTTTATTTGATGGGAAAAAGTGTTATATGAGCAGCGGTCATTTAATGTGAAGCAGTGCAAAAGGACACGACATACAGCTTTGATTTCACTGTTAACTGGCATGGACATTTAGTATTTTTTTACTCGACTATGCGTTTGCATGGCAATTTTGACGCGGCATGACGAGACAATGCTCATTTATAGAACATGATTTGAACCTATCGTTCTATGAAGCATCATCTCTATTCAATTATACCTGTGATTAGATAAACTTTCATTGTCATTTATGGTATTATCATACATGATAAAAAAATGACACTTCGTTCTAGTTTTTTTAAGTAAATGAGACATTCTTATTCATTCTGATAAATAAAAAGTTTAAAAGAAAGCACTATTCAAATGATTCTTTTTTCTTTTTCTTAGTTTTTTTTTTGGCTTTTTCACCAACTGGGCTGTTCTAGCCAGTATCGAGTTTCCGATTTTTATATATTTATTTGAATATTTTTACACATGTGTTTTTACACATGTGTCTGGCCGAGTTTAAGGTAGGAGAGGCCGGGGTAGAATCCCATTTAGATGGACTGACCAAATAAAGGTGGCTACGGGGCTAAAATTTTACGAGTCAGTTCGTCGGGCTGAGGACAGACTGGAGTGGAACAGACTAATCAGAAGTGTTCATGGTGATCACGATCCTCAGCATTGAGGGACCGACTTGGAAGAAGACACATGTGTTAGTACTATTATTATTATGGATAACTTATATAGCGCCATTTTTGTAATAAAATACCTCAAGGGCGCTTTACATAGTGATTCTATTGTTAAATGAATTTAATTGAAGCTTTTAAATTTGTAAATTAATTAAAACAATTTATTTTGTTGTCACATGCTACGGATTTATTTAAATGATTTAGAGAGCAAGTGGGTTTTAAGTTTTTTCCGAAACATCACTTCACTTTCACAGCCTCGCACCTCTGCTGGGAGAGCATTCCATGCCATAGGGCTTGCGACCGCAAATGCGCATTCACTAAATTTAGTGCGCTGTTTGCGTAGAGGTATAATAACTTTTCCTCTCGCCGTAGACTTAGTTGATCTAAGCATGAGACGCCTGTTAGCTAGTTCATCTGGAATGCATAGTTCCCTTAGATATTCCGGAGCAGAGTTGTGCAGTGACTTATACATAAGCCGACTATATACAAATTAGTGTGTTAGTATTTAATATTACATACACTATTCATAATATATAACATATTTACAACTTTATACCATTTTTAACTAGATATTTACATACAATTTTGAATACATTTTTATTGGGTGAGGACATAAGAGTTAAAATATGAGTAGGGAATGAGATGTTGGAATCGGAGAGGTAGGATAGGAACTCAGGGTAACAATCATTAAATTTATGGGGCATAAAAAAAAACATGATTTAGATCTTCCTTCTGAAGCTGACATTCGCACATGGCTGAGTCTCATTCAAATGATTATATAAAGTTATTATATAAAGTTTGATGGGCATGCGTTCAAAATGTAAGGCTGTATTAGAAAACAATAACAGAGATGACACTGGAAGGAAATCAAGTAAATTACATTTTTTCCCTCCTTTTGAAAATAATTTAATACGTTTTGGTTTATTAAGAGTACTTATCTATGTTGACAGTTAAAAAAATGAATAATAAAAAATCTAAATAAGAATAGATGAGAAAGAGAAATCAATGAATTTAAATGTAAATTAAAAATGACTGCTGACTACATACGCAGATTAATAATTTCTACAATATAATATATAAATAAATGCACTTGTCAATTGGCAAATCATTTTACGTTTTATGTAACGTAGTAAACTCAGAAAGAAAACAATAAATAGGGTTAGGATTTTCTTACGTAGAGAAATGAGATCTTGAAAACATCCGCTTTCCAGTTTATTCCTTTCGTGTAATCTATCTAAAATAGAGCTTCTCCAACCGGAATCTTCAGCTGCCATATTTATTTAAATAAGTTTATCAAAGTATAAAAAGTATCTACAGGACCCCGGACAATAATTTTAATGTTTATTTACAACTGTCAAATAGAGGAATTCAATTCCACTGCTGTTCTGTTGATGTTCAACAAATAACTTAGCACTTTCACCATGACTTAAATATTAGCCAGCCGTCAGTGACATTATTTTATTAGAAATTAGCGATTGACATATGCTTAAATGACATTTCGGATTGTTGTTGACAAGAGCATGGAGAAATTAGAAGATGCACCGTGAAATTAGCACCAAAACAAAAATACACTGAAAACGAATGTCAAGTGTATTAGAGACATCTTCATTTTTTCAATGTCACCTCAGGTAAGAATATCGGTAAAAAGAATATCTGTATTAAACGTCATTATTTAGTACATAAGCGACATTCTGGTTCGTTTATTAAATCATAGATGGCAATAAAATACGGCTTAGTATTTTAAATTAAATGATTTAAGTACTATCCGAATACTAAAATTTCAACATTAATAATTATGAGGGCGTTCAGAGGATTTAATTTTTTATTTGTTTGTTAATACACTATCAAACCAAGCCAATTTTTTTAATGTACCGTATTCTCATCACTGATTTTTTAAAGTTTTGGTATTTTGGAATTACTCCGCGCGCCCGTGAAGTCCTCGTTGGTGGTTGTCGAGACATTTAAAAGTAGAGCCCCGTAGCTATGAAAATATTCTAAACATTGAAAAAAATGGCTTCCGGAAACTGGAAATCTCTCACAACACAATGCCAATGATGTAATTGATTTGTTGATTTACAAGAACTCGTGGCGTCGCTCAAAGTAGTTCATTTTTGTTAAAAAAAAATTTTTTATCCTTTTTTGAGAAACTTCGCGGTACTTCAAAGGTAAAAAAAAATATTTCGCACCCGATATCCCATAGCACTGAACGTGTTTATTAAATCCAAAACATGTTAAAAAGATTTACAATCCTCATGCGTAAATTAGAAAATTGGTAATTTCATTTGACAATAATATGGCAAATTGAGACTCTCGTTTGCGCTCAGAGTAATAATGCGTAACCTAGAGAGACGCCCTATCACTATGTTTCATAGAACGCAAGCGATGTTAGTTTTTTGGTTAGCAACCAATTGGTGGCCATTTTGTTTTATTTGACAACATAAACATAACGGTTCGATCGGATGCTTTTGTAGCTGTGCTTGGCTTTGTTTGTAAATAACTTGGATATTTACGTTATAATAAATAAAAATCGACTATGGGGAATTGCAGTATGTTTGGTAGCAACAGTAGGAGCGTCAAAAGTGTTAAAGGAGTCAATTTTTACAGGTATCTAACTGATTCCGAATATTTTCCCATGATTTACATTGATTTTTGGCATTTATTGTCCCGACACATGTATTATGTTACTTTAAAACTTTCCTTATATCAACATATTTACTTCACATACTATTTTTTCTCAATTGAAGGGATAAATTTGTGAATTAAAGTATGTTTACTGTTGATAATGAAAGTTGATTATAGGCAATATGTCAGGGCCGCACTAGGCATCCATATAAAGTTTGAGTTTTTATCGAGTAGAGGTCGATTCAAATTTTACTCGAAAATAGCAATGTTAACTTTGAAATCGCATCTAAAATGACGTGTCCAAATTTCAGGCCGCTGCGACTTGCCGTTTCGGAGATGTGACGGACAAACAAACAAACAACACAGGACTTTGGTTCCATGGAGTTGGGATTTATGTCTCAATAAATGTAACATAAGTATATTGTGAATAAAATGAATAAATAATTTTTTTTTTAAAATACACGCATGTATTTTCAGTTTTATAAAATAATATAGGCGAACTATAAAAAAATCATTGGAATAACCCTGCAATAATAAATACACAGGTACATATTTAAAGTATTAACAATGCAAATTAATATCTATTTGGCAAATCTCGACCTGAGTACGGCCCATCGTTTTGCTGCAAACTGTAGCTAACTTAATACCCAATGGTCATAAAATGGTTATCCTACGTTTGAGCTCCTCTATAGCTTGGCGCATTATTACTCTGAGGAAGAGACCGTGGTATATTATTTCATCCGTGATTATTTACATAAATGAGTGATTTTACAACTAATTTTTGTAAACTATGTTTGGAAGAAAGGGTTATAAATACTGTACCCAGGTGCACAACGAAAACATAATTCGCGGCGTAATCATCCATCGTAAAAACCACGCGACAATAATGGCCCAGTAAGAAAAATTGACAAACAATGCAGACGAACATGAATCTTGACGTCACTTTCAATCATGGCGCTTGTGAAGTCGTATTTGTTAACAATTTTATTTTTAAAATTATGAATGAAAACATTTTTCCACAATATCCATATTGATCTTGAAAATACCATTAGTTTTTCTTAATTTATTTGTATGAGATATTTCCCTATCATTTCTTTATTTTTTTTGAAAATAAATATTTGCGTTCTTATGATTTACCGAAATATTTAATTTTGAGGGCCATTTTCAACGAGTTGTAGATAACTCACTATTAGAAAATGGAATCGAGTTGGGGTAGAGTGGGATTCGAACCACGAACCTTTGGTCCGTGAGTCCGAGACACTTTTAAAATTAACTTTTTTTTATTTTTTAAACTACCTACCTACTCATTTATCCAGGTACTTTTTTTTTCCTTTATTAGGGCCTTCTACCAAAACTTGATAACATCGGCCAAAAACAAGTTACATTAATCAACATAAGAAAACGTTAAAATATTTTACATAAACCTAAAAATGTAAAATAAATTTATTGTAAAAAAATAAAGAATTAATTTAAACATAATTATTTCAATGACACAACTATTACAAATCATAATAGGGAACAGTTTGAGCTTAAAAAAATATAAACAGAATTGATCAATTAACAATTTGTACAAGAAAAAAAAAAACAAAACAAATATATCTTTGTATTTCGAAATATGAGAAGCTTATATTTGTACTAGACTGATGGGTAGGCTACTTACAAAATAATTTTGTAAAAACCTAGGTCTTTACGTAGGTATGTACTTTATTTATGTTCAATCTTATTCTTTGATTGTAAAAATTGGTTTTGCTTCCATGAAAAAACCAATCAAATTATACACAGCGTTGAATGATTTTATCACACTGTTATATTTGCCAAACCAATTTACCTTGAGGCCAAAATAATATATTTTCTATAATTCCTCTGTTGGCTCTTGACTTTGGTAAAAATTGGTTTCCATTATTATTATTTGTGTGAGCGACACAGAGATCGAAAAATTAATTGCGCGGAAGTGAAATTGCTTTATTAAACGGAAGAATTGGCCATTTGTCGTGAAACTCCTTCGGAATAATTGACATCTTCTGATAGACTTCAAACTTGGTGACAAACTCTATCGTGTTTTTCTTCTTCCTTTTAACCTGTTAAGGCTTTCTGAACGTTACCATCAGTTGAGTAATAAAACTTATCACATTATTCCAACCCAAACGAAATAATACTAACTCACTCTTTTCGTCCATTTCGCTCGACAGGTACGAGGCATATCCAAAAAAGTTCGGTTTGTTTTTCTTGCCATCGTAGCCCTGCAATGATTTGCATGTGCATATTATGCACGACCACTAACGAAATGGGCGTACATATTTTATTAGTGATGAACTAGTTCGTCAAAGATGGACGCCCATTTCGTTCATCGTCACTTAGGTACATTACCATGACCTTCATTAAACTGTTTTACCCATCTCCTTACCATTGAATCACATGTTCTCCGTACACCTCACAGATCTGTTGATTAATCTGAACTGGTTTAATGTTCTTCGCATTAAGGAAATGAATTACAGACCTTATCACACGTGTAGCGGGATTTTCAATTTTATTTGGCATTTTAAACAAGCACCATGAAGCGTACCCAACAATCAGCTAACTTATAATGGCGTCAACTCCTTCTTAATAGATCAAGATAAGTATCACGCATGTGTGAAACTGTAATTTGAAAACTTTTGGACACGGTTCGATGTATGCAAACATAGTTGAACTCGCCTTCTGGTATAATATAATTCTATGTCCTTTATACAATTAAGCTATATTATATTTTTGTTATTCTTCTTCTATGTAAATGGCAGAAATGCCGTATATAAATATATAAATAAATAAATAATATTAATTAATGATTGATATGTTATGAAGAAATTTATATGAACATAAATGTATTTTTATACAATATTTTTACAGAGTGTTCTTTAAACCCTGTCACATCCGAAACCACAATGATCAGTGTGGGCAAGAAGACATATTAGCATATTTAAAAAAATATTTAGGAAAATGAAATAAAAAAAATAGATATTTATATAAAAAAACAAATGGTTGCTTGCTTCTGCAGGGGAGAAGTGAGGGGAGCGCGGCGTAGTATAAGACCCCCCCCCTCCCCATCCTCGTTTCGGCCCTGTAGAAGCAAGCAACCATTTACATTTTTGATTTACATATATTTTAAAATTTTACTCGTTCTAAAAAAATATTTTAATGTGCCAATATGTCTTCTTGCTCATACTGATCATCGTGGTTTCGGATGTGACAGGGTTTAGGGAACACCCTGTATTTGAAAGAATTTCTAAAAATATAAATGCATTAGTAAAATGGTTATTTTATTAATAAAGAATCGTTTTTACTGATTCGAGTTTTTTTAAACGTTGTAAAAAAATCTAAAACTTAAAAACCATATATGGCTTGGTATGCGGTAAAGGGTTAAAGCTTGCATAAATATAAATATTTTATACGACAGTTTTTTTATTTTATTTCCGTCCGGTTCAAATGTTTTTGCATTTGCTCAACATTTTATATTTGCTTTTTTTAGAATAACTCTCATTGCTCTATTTTAGAGCATTTCGAATTTCTTAATGCCACCCCCGTTGGCCAAATATTATTTGAGATAATAGAATTTAATCGGCAAGATGTCCGATGGTTTGATATCATGAAAACACCGTAATCGTATAAAATATCAAAAGATTCACCTCCGGTATTTGCAACGAGGCTATATAAAGCGAGTTATCTTTTGTTTGGAGTGTATACAAAATGAAAACGAGTCCACTTCGTTAAATAAAAAGATGAAGCTTCGTTCATGGTAAACACAATCAGTGTGGAAGATTACCTCTTTACTTTATTTTTTGTTCTGCTGGCTTCGTCTTCTCAAAGGCCATTTTCCAAGAAACAAAACACTAACTTCTTTGTTCGTACGCTGTCTAGTCTGGCACAGTTATTTACCTGTTTCACCCTTGCTAACTGCTATCTACGGCGGAAGGCAGGAATCGCAATTATAAAGATACGGATAATTGTTTATTTTAATATTTGTACAGCTAGGCACTAACATTATAAAGCGAATAAAAAAGATATACATAAAAACTCGCTAAAACAATGAAGTTCAGAGGTTTAATAAAATATTACTATTACGCCAAAACACAAAAAGGATTATTTTGACGTCCTTATTTTTTAACAAGATTTAAATATTGCAAATCATTACTTTTATTTTGACTTGAAACGTCATCCATCCGACGGGCTTGTATATTTTATTTTATTAACATAAAAATCTACCTTTTACAAAAAATTACAATATTAACATTATTGTAAATTTAATATATTATTAATTTATTAATATATTTACTAATATTATAATAATTTATAATATATTATTAATATTATAATATATCAAAAATATACTTAAAATATATTTTTTTTAAATGTAAATTTCCCTTTACCCAAGATAAATAATAATAAAATAAAAAAAATATGCAACACAATCATTAGAAAATTTAAACAATTTAAGAATAAATTTAAAAAGCAAATTAAATAAAAAAATATTTTAAAGTAATATAACAAGAAAATCGTAAGTACTGTTTCATACAGCTGGGCAAAGTGAACGAAAAATTGTATATATACTGAAATGTATAAATAAATAAAAAGTTCAAAAGGTTTGTTCTATAGGAACAATACCCTACACTTAATATATCCGATACGTGGGAATAGCTATTGTATATCTTAGTTGTTTTAAAGAATCTGAGCATTTTATGAAAATTTAGGATTTGCGAATAATTTTAAATGATAACGACAGACTTACTTTATTCCTTCTGTATTCGCATTTAAATCACGAATGAAATATTATTATCTGAACATTTATGTTTTTAATTTCCTCTCCTCCTTTTCTCCCCAGTTAACTGTATATTTTTTTTATTTCAATTAACGTATTCAGAACAACAAAGAAACTAAACAAGTTTTATATGTTTATAACTATTATTTTTGTAAACTGTTTAAAGAGAATAACTGTTTTAAAATAACTGTTTCATTTTTTTTCATTTTTTTAATTTATTTTTTTAATTTTTTTTTTTTTATTTTTTTTTTTTATTATTATTTTTTTTTGCACCACAACAGACCAGGAGGCCCAATTACAGTGGTGAATTACATCACAGAACACCCAGAATTGAGAAAAATCACATTTTTAAATTTTTGTGTTCCACCGGGAATCGAACCCGGAACCTTCCGAGCGTGAGTCAAGCGTCTTTACCACTACACCACGGAGGTCGCCAATTATTTAACAACAATTGATATCAACATCGTCGGAATGTGGTGTAATGGTCAGGGCATTTGGTTACCATGCAAGAGGTCTCGGGTTCGATTCCCGACATGGTTGATTTGAAATATTATTTAAAAGGGTATTTTTACACTAGAATATTTCTTGGACCCTAGACTGGTATCTGATAACAAAAATGGTAACAAAAATGGTCAAGATACGCTGCGATTGGTGTGCCAATGCAGTGCCCTATGCACCATAAGGTGAGGTAAGGGAATTATGATGATGATGAATAACAATATACAAAGTACTTACCACTTTCTATTTTAAAAATATCCGCTTATTATTATTAATTTATTCCTGCTAAAAACTAAAGTTTAGTCCCAACACTGAGCAAATTATTTATTTATCAAAAGAAAAAAGCAGCCATTAAAACAAAAAAATAATTACAAATAAATCAAAATTATAGGCCAATTATTGTTTTATATACATTACTAAATACAATGTCAAAAAAAGAAGAAAAAAAGCGAACATTGAAATAGCCACTCCGCATCATTCCACACGTAATAAATAAATAAAATATTACAATAATAATGAAATAACAAAAAAAGAAAATGTTTTTTGTTTACTGAAAAATCCTTTCGCCGGCGGATCCATACGGAGTAATACGGAGCTATCAGTCCTCCCTTCTTTCTTCTTTCAAACGGGAAAAAATAATTATACAAAAAAATAAAATTTTAGGTAGTTAAAATAAGATTAAATTTTAAATACTATTTTTAATTAGGGTTCTAGCATTTTCTTTAAATTTGTTAAAAGTGAGGAAATATATTTCTATTTCAGTGTTATTTTGTACGCGTAAATTGTTTAATATGTTTATAAATTTAATTTATATATAGAAGAGTCCCGACTTAACACGGAATTTCCTAACAAGTTGGTACACAAAAAAAATATAATTGTGCATTGTGTGCATTAAATTGAATCAACATTTATTTCATTAAAAAAAAAAGAATT
Organism: Micrasema longulum; assembly: GCF_059751315.1. Classification (NCBI taxonomy): domain Eukaryota; kingdom Metazoa; phylum Arthropoda; class Insecta; order Trichoptera; family Brachycentridae; genus Micrasema; species Micrasema longulum. The sequence goes on along the minus strand of NW_028280497.1, from coordinate 14,059 downwards.
ATAAGAAAAAAAAAACCTTGTTTTTAATTTAATTTTAATTTTAATTTTTTTTTTTTATTTATTGGGGATATCAACAGTAATACATGTAATACAAATATAACAAATAACATATACAGAGAATAAAACCAATGACAGATATCCACAGAAATACATTAAATACACGTACAATACATACTAGTGTGTTTGTGTGAGTGTAAGTGAGTGAGAGGGTGGGTGTGTGGGTGTTATATTGGAAAGAGGGTGTCAGGTATCGAAAATATAAATATATATAAAATATTAAGAAATAGAGATAAAATTTAATAAAATAAAATAAAACTTTATTATTGAAACTAAGTATAAGACAAAAAATAATGTTTTAAGACGCGCATTTTAAATGTTATTTTTTTACAATCAAATGGATCAATAAGGGGAAAGTTCAAATTATATTCACTAGCAAAACGTATAAGTGGAGAGTTCTGGGCATAGTTCGTACGAACTGCTGGCACATGAAATAGAGAGCTCGACGTGTGACGGGTGCGGTAGCCGGGGACATTTAATGATAACTCTGACAAAAGAGCCGGACTATCAAGGCGTCCACTGAGTATGTCATGAAGCACCCCCATGTCCAACAGTAGACGGCGATCTTCTAAAGTAAGCAAGTGGTGTTTTTTGCAGGAAGACATATAATTGAGATCGGTATACCTGCGTCTCCAGTTAAGATGTCTAAGAAATGTCCATTGAATTTTCTCAAACTTTTCTTTATGTGTGACATATTGTGGAGACCAAACAGAAGAGGCATACTCGAGCAAACTGCGAACATGAGCAAAGTAGACCATTTTAATACACGCGATATCTTTAAATACCTGACATGTACGAAGTACAAAACCAAGTGTTACTAATGTTTATAGATTCGTATAACCCGTCGCGCATCAATGGATGGAGTGCTTTTTAGAAACTATACTTGTGTTCTTTAAATATAATAAAGATTAATAGGAAAGGAAGTAAATAATTTTTCATTATTGCTCGACCGACTTAGTTCAAGAATTTGTCAACATAAAAAAATCGCGTGTTAATTCCATATTCAGGTCTATGCCACGAACGGATAATTTACGATGGAACAAATCGCAGGTTAACCGCATACTCTCACTCCAGCCATAGTAACTACACAATTAAACCAAATGGTTTAACATAATCAAATATTTAACGAATGGCTGTTGATGCACTATTCGTGTTAGTTCGAAGTATCATCCACTAAAGCTAATATTACTTAACCAACGCAAATATCATTAAAACTTGGTAGCTTACTGCCGTAGAACAAAGTCACTAGCCTGTAGTTGTGTTATTACTCTAATTAGAGCGTGCTTAGATCATTTGGTATATTTATTATAATTGTAGAAAAAAACAACCTTTTAAATAAATCTTTCAGGTCGATCCTGCTGGAAATCGAATCCGAGACCTCGAGCGTGGCAAGCAATACTTCTTATTTAAATACTGCGGGGCGATCTGATTTTTACTCAATCTTTTTCATTTTTTTGTTTTATTTTTTATTATTTTCATTTTTAAATCCTATAACACAAAGTATTTTACAAGTATAATACGTTGAATTACATTCCCTAAAGTTACAACAACTCAATTCGGGACATAAATAATATAAACATTTAAACAATAACACATATTGATAACAACAAAGAAACAAAGCAAGTTTAGCACCTTTATAACTAAATAAAGCACAACAATATATACGGCAAAAACCTTTTCTTACACAAGCAGAATAAATATATTCAAAAAAGGCTTTTAAGAATAAAAAAAGTAGCGAATCTACCAAGGGAGATAGGGTTATTAACATCACATGCCATGCAGATGGTGCAGCCATAGTGATGATGAGAACATATCCATCTCAGTTATTAAACATCTGGATGCCTAAGAAATGTCGTATAGTACAATGAACACATGATTATTGGAAGCATAATTCGGATATATAATACGTGTGTCAGACCTGGTAATGGTTTATACAATAGAGGCAAGGATAGATAGAGAGGAAATGAAAAAATACGAAAAGCCAAGTAGAAAAACTAAACAGAAAAACTAAATAGAAAAACCAAATTACTGCTCAGAACGCAAGAGATGAAAGTACTAAAGGCAATCGCAGGGAAACCCCAAAGAGGCAGAATCCAGAGACAAGAAGTTAGATAGAATTGCGATACCCAGTGCATAGTTAATAGATTATGGAGAGATTTCGTCAATAATTCCATTAATGGACAGCTCCAAAATCCCATATATCATTGTGCACGAAATCCCGGCCGTTTGCCGTCTGCCCGGAAGATGTTTTTCGTCCTTCCTCAATTCTTAGGGTTGCAATATTGGTACTGTTAACCCTTTCACAATGCGCCTCCACGCTTACGGAACTGCGCCCTCTCCACAGATTGTCTTCACTCAATCGATCCAGCGAGCTGTAGCTTTGCCTCCGCCTCTACTTCTTCGTCCTGGCACACTGCTGGTTAATATAATTTTCTTCATATTCTCTGGGTCACATCCGGCTATGTGTCTGAAAAACTGCAGAATTGGCGAACTTTTACGTTTATACAGTATGGAGACGTTCGTTCTTCTCACTGTCCATAGGATCCTCAACATTCGACCCCAACATCACATCTCGAAGGCATTTACTATCTCCTGCTCACGTGTTAAGTCCACGTTTTCAGCGCCATATTGGAATATGAGAAACACAAGCGTACGTACATACTATGAACTTTTTTGTTTCCTTAGAGAAGCCCCGATCTTGACAAATTTTGGTCAGTCGAGTCATGGCATTTTCTTGCGATTCAGTCATTTAATCGAGTCAAAAACAAATTAATGTCCAGGGTTCTGGTTTTATTTTACACACATAATTGTATTCTTACACATAGTTATTAATTTAGTCAACAATATTTTTAATATGCACAAATGTTTGTAAACATGGCTCAATACAACCACCCGGGGAGTTATTTACTCGATGAAAATGGCTTCGCGATTTAAATATTTGATAAATTTAAAAGTTATTGATTTCCTCGTTTGAAAATAACGCAGCAATTTCGAAAATAAAATTTGACGCTCTTTGTCATTTCTCGTTATCTATGGCTTTTTTTGCCATATGTGATTCCACAGATTTTTTCAAAAGCATCTAAAATCAAACAGCGAATTTAAACATGCGTTTTTGAGTTACCGTGGGACTTTTATTCCACCTTTTCCACCACACAGAATAAAAAAAAAGTGTTTACAAAGATTCCATTTATTTACTAATTCATTATTAATACCTACTTATGATCGATTATTTTTTCGAGACCCAGCTGTTAACATAAGTAGCTTATTTACTATATATTATTATTTATTACAAAATCTAAGATTAAAGATTGTAAATCTACATAAACAATGAAAGTCCTTTTTTAACCGCTTAAGGACAACGCCCGAGCAGCCATTATGTGCGAAAATTCCCATACCCGAGATAACTCGGGCAAATCTGCAGAAAATACAACCTCTGAATTTACTCGGGTGAAAATAAATCATGTTAAGAGCCACGAAGCTAAGTTTCTAGTTCTTTGCATTAATGAGGCATTTTTATTTAATTATGGCAAATAAAAAATAATTATTTTATGAATTTCTTTCATTTCTTGACTCACACTATGCACTTTAATATAATCAATATTCAGTCCCATTTTGCGTCTAAAATGGTTTTTATGATGGATATATTCATTAAATTGTATTAAAGTTCATTAAATAAAATTCATTAATAAAAAATTTAAAAAAACAATTATATCTAAAGAAGTATGAACAAATCAATATTTGTATTCGTTAAAAACATTTTTATTTATAAAATCTTATAATGGTTGAATCTTGTGCTTGTATTTTGCTTTAGTGGGAAAATTTGAACATTCTCCGATGATGAAGATTAAATAAACCGGTTTTTAGTTAACAAATAGTTTAAATAACATTTTTCTTGTGCTGAATTCATTGAAAAAATAATCGCGTACCTCGGTCATGTAAGTTAATCCAAATAAAAAGTGAAAAGAAAAGTAAGATGTGTCAAGCCTGGGGTCTGTGAAGGAAAGGGTTAGCCAGGAGCCTCTGCTAAACCCTTTAGTGACGGAGAGGACTTAATCAATTACTTGTATATTGGACTACATTGACAAAATTTCGGTTTGTTGATGTCTTCTCAAGTAATCGTATTTCTTAGTGTTCACATTTCGATGTTAGTTTCATTTGAAAAAATGTAATTCAAACAATGAAATTTTACGTTGTATATTAAATTTATTAAATGTACAAAAAAATATTTTTTAATTTTTTTTTAAATTTAAATTTATTTAATGGAAGACATAACCCATCACATATAAATAATATAATCACTATATCCTCAGATCCACTAGACAAACTATTATTGAATAGTTTATCGGGACAAAATATATTTTAGTACTTTGTTTTCTTTACAATGTATTAATATTGTAATAATGTGTATGTTTTATTAAATGAAGACTCTAAGAAGAAAAAAACCCCTTTCGGACGAAAGGATTTTGAGTATTATTCAATTAAAATCTATAACCTACTTCCACTTTCTATAAAAACAATTAGTAACTAGAAAATGTTCGAAATGGCTTTAAAAAAATGCATGGTGGAGCTAGAGAGAAGTAAAATGGATTGTCTCATTCGCCCAAACCAATATTGAATCAATTGCTCTACAAGTGTATAACTCATGTTGGGTTTATGTTCTTTCGTTGTGCGTTTTGTCATGTAAATAATAAAGATGCAAATAAATTAATTATAAACATAAATACGTAGAATTTAAAACAGTCTGAACATTTTGTTAATTATCTCTGTTTATTGAGTTAGTCTTCTTTGTTTATTCGAAAATGTAAAAATATTTAAAAAGTATATTGTTTAGTGTCCTCGGCACGGGTAACCCCAGTGAGGTCACATTATTTTTATTACTAATTATAGTTTGTCAGATCAAAAGTATGAATTTTCTCTTAGTGCCCTGTCAGGTATCCCCAACGTTGGAAATCACTCTGGCAAAAGTCTCTTTGTCCTGTGCTACCCGGAAAATCTGTTCCACAGTCCTGAAGTCAGTCCAGTCTCGTATATTTTGCAGCCAGGACATCTGTCTTCTTCCAGCCCCTCTGTGACCCTCAATTTTGCCTTTCAAAATTAAATGAAGCAAGTGGTACTTTTTTCCACGCACATGCCCCAGATATGAAATTTTACGAACTTTTATGGTGGTTAAGAGTTTTCTGTTCGTTCTAGCTTGACTTAAGACTTCTGAGTTCGTTATCAGGTATATCAAAGATATTCTTAGCATTCTGCGATGCAATTACATCTCAAAAGCCTCCAGCCTATTTATAGAGTTCACTTTAAGAGTCCAAGTCTCACAGTCATATAACAATACAGACCGCACATAACATTTTACCAATCTTTGCCTTATTTTCAAGTTGAGATTAGCATTGCAGAAGAGGGATTTTATTTTATTAAAAACTGCTCTTGCTGTCTCAATTCTGACTTTAATTTCTATATCTGGGTCAAGGGTCTCTGTTAGAATGCTGCCGAGGTATTTAAATGTGTCCACCTTTTCAATGTCAAAACCCTTTAATTTGAGAGAAAATGCGGAGTAATCAAGGCGGCTAAATGTTATCCATTTTGTTTTGCCAACATAAATTGTTCAACCCAGTTGTTCGCTAAATGCATCCACACTATTTATCAGCTCCTGAAGATCGGTAATGGTATCCGCCAGCAAAACAGTGTCGTCGGCGAAGTAAAAATATGAATAAATAAATCAATTTGATGTGAGGAGCGGAATAATCAGCTAAGTAAATAGAATTATATATGACTTTATAATCCAACCGAAATCACCATCCTTTAAAATATATCAGTTTACAAGATACATAGATTAACAACATTCTGAAATATATATTAACCACATGTACGTGGTCCAACATCAGGATACGAAGATAGGAGAATTGACATTGGAAGATTGACAGAGGACCGAAGGAAATGGTAAAATCGAGAAGGCCTTTCTAAGTATTAAGGATAAATATGTCTTCTCCCATGTCTTGCTAATCTTGACAGAAGAGTGGTTAGTGCCTTCTCTAGATTTGAACGAAACTACGCCAGTAAATTATTTTTTAAGGTCGAATAATTTAACAGAGATGTTTATAAATAGCCTTCCTAACTTTTGACTATCTTAAGGTCATATTAGGGTATTCAGATAAAACAAAACGCTATATAATACATTCAATTTTTATCTCTACCCCAATCAATACACCCTCTTTAAATAATACACAGAACAGAACACAGGGATTATTCTAAAACAATAAATGATAATTTAAATATTGTAAAACTCTTTAATAAATAAACCAGTAGTTAGTCATGTTTTTGTTTATTTTTGCATAAAAATGTCTACCTTAAAACAGGTTATACCTAGTTAGGCAGACTAGACATAATGAAGAAAAATCTATTACCTAAGTATGTATGTAGTAGACAAAAAATTGATTTTTTTTTAATAAACCATGATTAATTTAACCATTATTATAAATTATTTATTTTAGAATGCAGTAATTTTTTTGTCTTTGTTTTTTCTTTGCAATTTTTTCTAGATTATGTTTGTTTTTTTGCATAAAACCCATTATTTTATTAAAAAAGTATTAAATGTTATTCTCAATAAGTTATTGGTTATCATTTCTCCATATTTACTATGTGTTCCATGTTATTTATTACAGCTTAACACAGGCACAGTAAAAAGTCATTATTAATTGATGAATATATTGTAAATGTTCCTTAATTAAATATGAATAAAATGAAAAATTCCCCATTCTGCCTATGTTTAAACATTTGTATTTCCTCAACGAAAAAGAAAAAGAACTGAAATCTTTATTATGTGGGTGAGATCCATCCGGCTGAACCTGCGACAAATTTAGATCTGAAAAACTCCCTAGGGAAGAAATCCAGCCAGTCTGCAAAAATTTGGACATACTCAAAACATTTTTGAATGAACAAACTGGTAAAAGAAGGAGTATAAAAATTAAAAAAATCTTTTCAGGCGTTTTCTAGTAGGTGAATTGGTTCAGCCGAATGAATCTCACACACATGATAAAGGTTTAAGCTCTTTTACCTCACAAAATGAAAAATGATTAATGATGTATTATTTGAGGCTAAAGTTGAAAGACATACCAATAAAGTTTCGAAATAGTAATCACATTGTCGGCGTACTAATAAAACCCTCTAAATGCTCTTGAGTGTTTGACTTAACAAAAGCTTTTTTTACATATTTTGGACATGATACTCACCTACTCATGAAACCATCTAAGTTCCTTTAAATTATTTCAAAAAATTATAATTATATAATTGACGTAATCGGTTTAGAAAAAATGATATGATTCGATCGTATATGGCGCCACTGTACTCGCCGTTCTTGCCAACTCAGTCAACCCACAAAGCGTGAAGAAGACTCCCATGTCGCCCAGGTAAGAGCACTACATCTGAGAATATATTATCTACCATAATATGTTGAAGTGACGTATGGTTATCTTTCATGTACCACAACATATGGTTTTCACTAAGAAACATTTAGACAAGTACTTTTAGTGGGTATATCTTTGTAGATTTAAAGATTTTCTCAGTTAATTAAACTCGAAAAATGACATATGCTGCGTTTTTACTTGTTTTCTCAAATTTTGTCATTTAAAGGATTTTATTAGTAAACCGACGATACATGCTCCTAAATCAATGATGATACATGTTTTGACGTGTGTGTGCGTGTGTAAATGTAAAGTAGTGTGTTTAGTGTATTTTACTTTTTTCGTTTGTGCTTGTGTGTAATATGTATGTAAGCCCGCCCTTATATGTATGTAAGATTTGATGCATGTGAATGCACGGGAGTTCCTACTCAGCTGGAGGTTGACAGAAGAAAACAATATTTCGATGGGTGTTTATTACACGCCGTAAAAACAAAGCAACTGAGTTGACATTTTTACTTTAAGTCAATGAGCACTAAACTAGACTACATGCTGGAACTGACCATATAGTTATTATTTATTGTGTATGCCGACAATTCGCAGAATTCCATATTAAATTTGGTAATGGATTCAAAATTCAACATGTTTATTGGATTTTAATTCAACTTTTTTTTTTTTTTAATTTACAAGAGCGTACATTGTGACGCGTCTTGTGTGATTGTCTTGTTAATACCTTTTCAAACTAAATTAAATATTTACAAAGTTTATTAATACACAAAAAATAATTGTTGTGTAATAACTTAGGATTTCTATACAAGCCAAGATAAGTATATTTTTAAACTTTGTAAATATTTAAGTAAGTTTGAAATTGGCCCTATAAGATAAAACGCGTCACAATGCTATTGTATATTTTTTTAAATAAAGTAGAATTAAAATACAATTAGCTTGTTTTATTTTGGATGCATTACCAAATTTATATACTTGTTGTCCAGTGTTTATTTTACTTCCTAGTAAGATTTAAAGGTCATGTGCTAATTCCATGTTTCTCAGCGATTTTATAGCTGCTCGTGTTATCAGTTTGTTATTAGTTATTTAAACGTTTTTACAATTTATTGTTTGCAAACGTGTTTACGCGTGTAAATTACCTTGAAGTCCCACCATGTATTATATATAAAGGGTTTAAATATTTATAAAATACTAATTAGCTTAGGTGTGCATATTCCTCAAGCAATTAGGAGTGTAATTACTACCAACGATTATATGTTGGAGCCAGAAAGCATTTTTTTTAAATTCACAAATAAATGCATTGGTATTTTTATTTTACATTTTTTTTGTATGAAGACTAAACTTAATGCAAATCTGTTTTTTGCATACATAGTTTTCTCAGCACAATAGATAGCACATAAATAATCAGTATAAGGTAAGAAAGCGAAATACCCCAGCAGAATAACATTTTTATCGGTTTCCTTGGTTGCTTTGAGGGTTGCGCCTCAGCAAACTGTCGCCCGCCTGTGATAAATGACCCAAAACAGATTTATTCTGTAAATTTCACCGCATAAATGGAAATAAGTATACTTTTATTTCGTCGCACTCGGCGGCAATATGAGCGCCTTGACACGCTGGGGTCCTCCACACCCCGGAATGTGCTTGCTTTCTTGACGGGTATGATTGGCGTCTGAATAAATGTTTTTTCTTTGCTTTTTTCCTCCGTAAAATCACATTTTACACGAAAAAATGAAGTTTGGAAATTAATGCAATTATTTTGGACCTTTGGACGTTTGTGAAATACATATTTTAATTTTACAGATTTTTAAAAACTATTTTTAATATTTGCAAACACAAATAAACAAACAAACAAACCATCACGCCGTTTCTCCGTAGGGGTAACCAGAGAGGATAGAACGCCACACCACTCTGTCTTTGCATACAGACCTCGCTTCCTTTACATACATACATCCTCTCGGGCAAGCACGTCGATCATTCTTACTCTTAATATGACCATCTTCAAGTATTTGATGGTCTTAATCGTGTCGTGTCTTTCTCGGTCTTCCTCGCATCCATCAACATTCACATCGTAGAGCCTTTTAGCTATTCTTTCGCTGTCCATTCGCTCTATATGTTCAAATCAACGTAGCTCCCCTTTCTTGATTCTGTTGATAATACATGTCTCAGCTTTACATAGATCACGGATCTCGACATTTGTGCACCTAAAATATATTGTTCTACCACATATTTGCCTGAGGGATCGTATTTCGACAGCATTCAACCAACTTTCAGCATTAATTTTCGAATTTATGTATGCTTTGGTTCTTAATAATGTTTATATTACTTTTTAAAATTAAATTATTTCGCTAACGTTTTTCTTTGTAAAGGAAAAATAAAAAACCTGCTGACAAGCCGGTTTTGCGGTTTAGTGGGTTTCATTATTTTTCCTTTTATATTTTTTCTGTTTATGTTTTACCTTCTTAAATAAAAATAAATACAAAAAAAAAAATCCATACTCGCTTACATCGCTCCCATACATTGTGAACTGCTAGTTTTACCTCCGTATTTTTAAATGTGTCTAACAAGATTACAAATTTTGTATCTATCCGGACGAAGAATACAGTTCTGAGTGTGAAGAATAACCAAAAATCTGGACGAGTGTTATAGTACATCGCTCCCATACATTGTGAACTGCTAGTTTTACCTCCGTATTTTTAAATGTATCTAACAAGATTACAACTTTTGTATCTATCCGGGTTGTAAATCGGGTTGTGGTCCTGTGGTTAGTGTCTCGGACTTACGGACCAAAGGTCCGTGGTTCGAATCCCACTCTACCCCAACTCGATTCCATTTTCTAATAGTGAGTTATTTACAACTCGTTGAAAATGGCCCTCAAAATTAAATATTTGGGTAAATCATAAGAACGCAAATATTTCTTTTTTCAAAAAAAAAAAAAATCCGAACGAAAAATACAGTTCTAAGTGTGAAGAACAACCAAAAATCTGGACGAGTGTTTTGACTCAATGGGAAAAAATCGTAGAAAAAAAGCTAAGGACTGGAGATATGTTCCTCTCGAGTAGTGGTTGACACGTCTTTTCATGTTTGAGGTTCTAGGTTTGATTTCTGGCAGGGTCGACGTGAAATTTGGTGGCTTCTGTGGTGTAATGGCTAAAACGCTTGCCTTACACACGGAGGATTCCAGAGTCAACTCTCGGTGAGATCACAAAAATTAAATGTGATCTTTCTCAAGTCTGTGTGTTCTTATTATATACACCAAATGTGCGCGAGTATACGCCACTGGACCCAATCGTCTGACTCATGCAGATTGCACATCCATTCAAATTTCACATACATACGACGTACCTTACAAATTTGGTCGAACTGAATCTGTTTTACTTTTAACATGCATAACAAAAACTCCTTCGAGTCATTGTGTAGTAACCAGAGGTTTTTTTAAGTTAACCTTATCTTATCTTAGGTTAACCTAAGGTAACCTGAGGTGAGGAAATGATCGCCTGATATTCACTGTCTTTTCTCACATTGAAAATAATATATGTGATCTAAACTAATAATTATCTCTTTATCTCAATTACTCGTACATGTCTAATTATAGAAATATAAAAGGTTATTTTTTTGATGAAATATTTGCGTTTTTATGATTAACCCAAAATTTAATATTAAGGGGCCATTTTCAACGAGTTATAAATAACTGACTATTAGAAAGTGGGAATCAAGTTAGGGTAGAGTGAGATTCGAACCATGGACCTTTGAGTCGTGAGTCCGAGATACTAGCCACGAGACCGCAACCCGATATTTATTCATATAAATATTATTAAATACATTTTATTTGTCGATTCTCGATATTTTGTCGGTCCCTACGTATACTGTCGTATCTGCATTTTGCGAGGTTTACGCTATAGCAAAAACAAATCTTGATATTTTTTAAAGAAACTATCAGATACTGTATAATGACCAAGTTTGTGTCTATTGAAATACAATACTCACGTTTGACAATTCTAATCTGAAATTTAAAAAAAATAAAAAAATGTTGCTGTTCTCCTGTAAACCTCGCGAAATACAGATTCGATAGTATACGTAGTGACAGTCAATTTTTTCGTTTTCGGAGATCCTGATGGACAAAACATTTAATTCCAAATGATATAATGTACCTTTAAAAGTAATGCACTTTTTTTATGCGTTAAAATTTACTTGAAAATTACAAACCGTTGTAATATTCGTAAAAATTACCAAAATATGAATTAAATGTGTGTAAGTTGCAACGGCGCGCTGATTACATTACAGAAACCAGAGGGTTAAAAAACACCCTAATATTGTTTAATACATAGTTATAATTAATAATAGTTGAATAAACATCCAAAAATAGGTACCTACTGTAACAATAGATCTTCGCTATTGTTACTACAGAAATTAAATTTCTTTTTAATCCACAAACAATGCATCCGATTAAGCCCATTGTCCCAGTAAAAACGTATGTTGTGTGATGTGAAAAGGATCGTGAAAATGTAACGGGGATAAATATTTATGATAGCCCTAAAATTTCCAGTTTTTCAATAGACCCAGTCTATTGGAAAAACATTACTGCGTGAAAATCTGCTTGATGTTTCCGAACTGAAAAACACTGGTACAAATATTCAATATTACGAAATATTGCACTTTATTCCGAAAGCTAACTTATTGTATTTTTCATTGTTTCGGGTTTCAAATTTTCGCGTGTATTTTTTTTATTTGTAATAAATTAATTCCGAGGATGAGGATTTAAAGTAACACTGTCAATTGAATAATAATTTCACAGAAATTATTATTGAGAATGATATTTCGGTGCCCTTCAACATACCCGTCAGAACAGTTATTCCAATAGATGAAGGTGCTGGATATGAGACAACTGTACCTAAAATAAGCACTTACACACTTCTGGTCGAACAAGTAAGAGAGATCTCAGCAAATTGTTAATACGGGGTTTTCCCAGAGCACAAAGTATGTCATACTCAAAACTCGTACGACTATTTCTTAAAGACATCTCTCCTTTATTGCACCGAGAGTGTTTAATATTTTGGAAGCGCGTCTAAGGGACAAAAACTATTTTCGAGTTACGGACTGGTTTTCCTTAGCGGGAGGGATTTAAGTGGGAAACTCCTTGCCAATTTTCCGAAGGCTTGAGATTAATGTTTACCGTATTGATGTGCCATATATTTGTTTTTTTAAAATTGTTTTTATTATTGTTGTGTTTCTGATCCCATGAATTTTTTGTGATGATTAAAAACTCATGTATCTGTGCCAACTAATTGCTCGTCCCAACTCAGCACAGATTTTTTAGTCTTAACTTTTTGATTTGGGTATAATTCATTGTACAGAGTGTGCTTGTGGTGAACTCTGTCCAAAAGCGTTCCATATTCTGTGAGACAGCCCACTTCTGGACACGGAAAGGTACATGATGGTTTGTAGTCTGAGCGACGTGCCGAGACCTGTTTGGTGTACCTATTTACTGGAAAATAAGTGAGGGCGTTTTCTGAGTTTGTGGAGGGGTGGGTTCAAAGGTGGGACCTGTTGGGGGCCCCTTGATCTCGACCGAGATAACCCCCAGGCCTACTGCATCTGAAGATAACACATATACGAGAGGAATGGGTCTTTGCTGGTCGAGGTGCAGTACTCATGTCTGTGCTGTCTTTGTCCCGATGTAAGGGAAGGTGGGGGTACTTAATCCTTTACTAAACAGGAGTCGCCGGACGTGTCTGAGGCCTGAGGTTTTTGGTTACGGGTGCCCCTGTTAGTGGAAATCTTTTGCTGAGGACTTCCCTGAGCACGGTATATACGTCTCTTTTTTTGCTTTTGCTTGATGAGGTAAAATTCTTCAAAATTTAAAGTTTGAGTAGGTATGAGTGGTGGCAAAAGTTGGTTTGCAACCAGTAGTTTTTGGGTAAGTCTGCTGCTTTTGGGTGCGCTTCCGGTAACTGGCCTTGAGTGCCACCTGGGGGCGTTCTGGTGCTCCAGAGAGTAGATACTAACGTTGCCTATCACTGTCGATACAAAAAGGTTTGAAATGGGTGAAGAATTTGCTTTTTTTAAAATAATATTAAAAAAAGACTCGCATCGAAACAGCTAAATATCTGTATTTCTAGTAATGAGATTTTTTTTTGCACCACAACAGGCCAGTAGGCCCAATTACAGTGGTGAATTATATTACAGAACACCCAGGCTTGAGAAAAATCTCATTTAATTTTTGTGTTCTCACCGGGAATCGAACCCGGAACCTTCCGTGTGTGAGTCAAACGTCTTGACCACTACACTTATTATGATTTGCATTTTTAAAATTATTTCGCGTGCGACGTCTCAAGTTCTCTTCCCCTTCTTCTCGATGAGTTCCGTTGATTCGTCAGCTGACTTTCCGTAAACCGGAAATCTTTCACAACTCTCTTATCATTGGTTGATTCGGAAGAACTATTGATGTCAAGCCAAGTGGCTCGTTTTTATTAAAACATTTCTTATTATTTTTTCATGCAATTTCAAGAAACTTCGCTTTACATTTCAAATGCTCTAATTTTATAAAAAGAATACATATTTTATGTCCGATTTCCCGTACCACTGATCTTCTTCATTAGCACAAC
>NW_028280496.1:0-25504 GCF_059751315.1 Micrasema longulum | reverse complement strand
TACCGTCTTTTGGTGAGTTAATGCGTAAATAAACATCGTCTTTCGGAAGGTAAATGCGTTAATAAACACTGTCTTAGGGAGATTAAATGCGTAAATAAACACCGACTTTTGGTGATTAAAGTCGTAATGTAACACCGTCTTTCGGTAAATTAATGCATAAACCAACACCGTCTTTTGGTGTATTAAATCGTAAAAAAACGTCAACTTAGGGCGACTAAATTTGTAAAATAATATCGTGTTAAGGTGATTAAATAAGGAAATGAAACTCCTGCTTTGGTGATTTAGAGAGAAAAAAACATCGTCTTTCGGTGATTTAGACAGAAACAAAACATCATCTTTCGATGATTAAATGCGCTAAAAAAAGGTCATCTTAAGGTGTTTAAATATGTAAAATAACATCGTGTTATGGTGATTAAAAAAGGAAATGAAACTCCTCTTTTGGTGATTAAGAGAGAAAAAAGATCGTCTTTCGGTCATTTAATGTGTTAAAAAATCGTCGTCTTTAGGTGATTAAAAATGTTAATTAACATCGTTTTATGGTGACCAAATAAGTAAATGAAACTCGTGTTTTGGTTATTAAAAGAGTCAGTAAGTATCGTCCTTTGGTGAATAAATGCGTCAATAATAACCGTCTTAAGGAGATTAAATGCGTAAATAAACACCGTCTTTTGGTGATTAAAGTTGTCAGTAAAAACCGTCTTTTGGTGAGTTTTTGCGTAAATAAACAACGTCTTTCGGAAGGTAAATGCGTTAATAAACACTGTCGTAGGGAGATTAAATGCGTAAATAAACACCGACTTTTAGTGATTAAAGTCGTAATGAAACACCGTCTTTCAGTAAATAAATGCATTAACAAACACCGTCTTTTTGTGAATAAACTCGTAAAAAAACGTCGTTTTAGTGTGATTATATTTGTAAAATAACTTCGTGTTATGGTGATTTAATAAGGAAATGAAACTCCTGTTATGGTGATTAAGAGAGAAAAAAACATCGTCTTTCGGTGATTTAATGCGTTAAAAAAACTTCGTCTTTGGGTGATTAAATATGTAAAATAACATCGTGTTATGGTGACCAAATAAGTAAATGCAACTCGTGTTTTGGTTATTAAAAGAGTCAGTTAGCATCGTTCTTTGGTGAATAAATACGTAAATAAACTCCGTCTTTTGGTGATTAAAGTTGCAAATAAAAACAGTCTTTCGGTGAGTAAATGCTTAAATAGAAAACGTCTTTCGGTATGAAAATGCGTAAATTAACACTGTTGTAGGGAGATTAAATGCGTAAATAAACAACGTCTTTCGGAAGGTAAATGCGTTAATAAACACTGTCGTAGGGAGATTAAATGAGTAAATAAACACCGACTTTTGGTGATTAAAGTCGTTATGAAACACCTTCTTTCGGTAAATTAATGCATAAACCAACACCGTCTTTTGGTGTATTAATTCGTAAAAAAACGTCAACTTAGGGTGACTAAATTTGTAAAATAATATCGTGTTATGGTGATTAAATAAGGAAATGAAACTCCTGTTTTGGTGATTAAGAGAGAAAAAAACGTCGTCTTTGGGTGAATCAATATGTAAAATAACATCGTGTTATGGTGACCAAATAAGTAAATGCAACTCGTGTTTTGGTTATTAAATGAGTCATTAAGCATCGTCCTTTGGGAAATAAATGCGTAAATAATAACCGTCTTAAGGTGATTAAATGCGTAAATAATCACCGTCTTTTGGTGATTAAAGTTGTTAATAAAAACCGTCTTTCGGTGAGTTAATGCGTAAATAAACAACGTCTTTCGGTAGGTAAATGCGTAAATAAACACGGTCGTAGGGAGATTTAATGCGTAAATAAACACCGACTTTTGGTGATTAAAGTCGTAATAAAACACCGTCTTTCAGTAAATAAATGCACAAACAAACACCGTCTTTTGGTGAATAAACTCGTCAAAAAACGTCGTCTTAGGGCGATTAAATTTGTAAAATAACATCGTGTTATGGTGACCAAATAAGTAAATGCAACCTGTGTTTTGGTTATTAAAAAGTCAGTTAGCATCGTCCTTTGGTGAATGAATGCGTTAGTAAACACCGTATTTTGGTGATAAAAATTGTTAATAAAAACCGTCTTTCGGTGAGTAAACGCGTAAATAAACAACGTCTTTCGGAAGGTAAATGCGTTAATAAACACTGTCGTAGGGATATAAAATGCGTAAATAAACACCGTCTTTTGGTGATTAAAGTTGTTAATAAAAACCGTCTTTCGGTGAGTAAACGCGTAAATAAACAACGTCTTTCGGAAGGTAAATGCGTTAATAAACACTGTCGTAGGGATATTAAATGCATAAACAAACACCGTCTTTTGGTGAATAAACTCGTCAAAAAACGTCGTCTTAGGGCGATATAATTTGTAAAATAACATCGTGTTATGGTGATTAAATAAGGAAATGAAACTCCTGTTTTGGTGATTAAGAGAGAAAAAAACGTCGTCTTTGGGTGATTAAATATGTAAAATAACATCGTGTTATGGTGACCAAATAAGTAAATGCAACTCGTGTTTTGGTTATTAAAAGAGTCAGTAAGCATCTTCCTTTGGTAAATAAATAAGTAAATAATATCCGTCTAAAGGTGATTAAATGCGTAAATAAACACCGACTTTTAATGATTAAAGTCGTAATAAAACACCGTCTTTCGGTATTTTAATGCATTAACAAACACCGTCTTTTGGTGAATAAACTCATAAAAAAACGTCGTCTTAGGGTGATTAAATTTGTAAAATAACATCATGTTATGGTGATTAAATAAGGAAATGAAACTCCTGTTTTGGTGATTAAGAGAGAAAAAAACATCGTCTTTCGGTAAATGAATGCATTAACAAACACCGTCTTTTGGTGTATAAACTCTTAAAAAAACGTCGTCTTAGTGTGATTATATTTGTAAAATAATATCGTGTTATGGTGACCAAATAAGTAAATGCAACTCGTGTTTTAGTTATCAAAAGAGTCAGTAAGCATCGTCCTTTGGTGAATAAATAAGTAAATAATAACCGTCTTAAGGTAATTAAATGCGGCAATAAACACCGTCTTTTGGTGATTAAAGTTGTCAATAAAAACCGTCTTTTGGTGAGTAAAGGCGTAAATAAACAACGTCTTTCGGTAGCTTAATTCGTAAATAAACACTGTCGTAGGGAGATTAAATGCGTAAATAAACACCGACTTTTGGTGATTAAAGTCGTAATAAAACACCGTCTTTCAGTAAATGAATGCATAAACAAACACCGTCTTTTGGTGAAAAAACTCATCAAAAAACGTCGTCTTAGGGCGATATAATTTGTAAAATAACATCGTGTTATGGTGATTAAATAAGGAAATGAAACTCGTGTTTTGGTGATTAAGAGAGAAAAAAACGTAGTCTTTGGGTGATTAAATATGTAAAATAACATCGTGTTATGGTGACCAAATAAGTAGATGCAACCCGTGTTTTGGTTATTAAAAAAGTCAGTTAGCATCGTCCTTTGGCGAATGAATGCGTAAATAAACACCGTCTTCTGGTGATTAAAGTTGTTAATAAAAACTGTCTTTCGGTGAGTAAACGCGTAAATAAACAACGTCTTTCGGTAGTAAAATGCGTAAAAAAACACTTTCGTAGGGAGATTAAATGCGTAAATAAACACCGACTTTTGGTGATTCAAGTCGTAATGAAACACCGTCTTTCGGTTAATTAATGCATAAACAAACACCGTCTTTTGGTGAATAAACTCGTCAAAAAACGTCGTCTTAGGGCGATATAATTTGTAAAATAACATCGTGTTATGGTGATTAAATAAGGAAATGAAACTCCTGTTTTGGTGATTAAGAGAGAAAAAAACGTCGTCTTTGGGTGATTAAATATGTAAAATAACATCGTGTTATGGTGACCAAATAAGTAAATGCAACCCGTGTTTTGGTTATTAAAAAAGTCAGTAAGCATCGTCCTTTGATGAATGAATGCGTCAATAATAACCGTCTTAAGGTGATTAAATGCGTTAATAAACATCGTCTTTTGGTGATTAAAGTTGTAAATTAAAACCGTCTTTCGGTGAGTAAATGCGTAAATAAACAACGTCTTTCGGTAGGTAAATGCGTGAAAAAACACTGTCGTAGGGAGATGAAATGCGTAAATAAACACCGTCTTTTGGTGATTAAAGTTGTCAATAAAAACCGTCTTTCGGTGAGTTAATGCGTAAATAAACAACGTCTTTCGGTAGGTAAATGCGTGAAAAAACACTGTCGTAGGGAGATGAAATGCGTAAATAAAAACCGTCTTTTGGTGATTAAAGTTGTCAATAAAAACCGTCTTTTGGTGAGTTAATGCGTAAATAAACATCGTCTTTCGGAAGGTAAATGCGTTAATAAACACTGTCTTAGGGAGATTAAATGCGTAAATAAACACCGACTTTTGGTGATTATAGTCGTAATGAAACACCGTCTTTCGGTAAATTAATGCATAAACCAACACCGTCTTTTGGTGTATTAAATCGTAAAAAAACGTCAACTTAGGGCGACTAAATTTGTAAAATAATATCGTGTTAAGGTGATTAAATAAGGAAATGAAACTCCTGCTTTGGTGATTTAGAGAGAAAAAAACATCGTCTTTCGGTGATTTAGACAGAAACAAAACATCATCTTTCGATGATTAAATGCGCTAAAAAAAGGTCATCTTAAGGTGTTTAAATATGTAAAATAACATCGTGTTATGGTGATTAAAAAAAGAAATGAAACTCCTCTTTTGGTGATTAAGAGAGAAAAAAAGATCGTCTTTCGGTCATTTAATGTGTTAAAAAATCGTCGTCTTTAGGTGATTAAAATGTTAATTAACATCGTTTTATGGTGACTAAATAAGTAAATGAAACTCGTGTTTTGGTTATTAAAAGAGTCAGTAAGTATCGTCCTTTGGTGAATAAATGCGTCAATAATAACCGTCTTAAGGAGATTAAATGCGTAAATAAACACCGTCTTTTGGTGATTAAAGTTGTCAGTAAAAACCGTCTTTTGGTGAGTTTTTGCGTAAATAAACAACGTCTTTCGGAAGGTAAATGCGTTAATAAACACTGTCGTAGGGAGATTAAATGCGTAAATAAACACCGACTTTTAGTGATTAAAGTCGTAATGAAACACCGTCTTTCGGTAAATAAATGCATTAACAAACACCGTCTTTTTGTGAATAAACTCGTAAAAAAACGTCGTTTTAGTGTGATTATATTTGTAAAATAACTTCGTGTTATGGTGATTTAATAAGGAAATGAAACTCCTGTTATGGTGATTAAGAGAGAAAAAAACATCGTCTTTCGGTGATTTAATGCGTTAAAAAAACGTCGTCTTTGGGTGATTAAATATGTAAAATAACATCGTGTTATGGTGACCAAATAAGTAAATGCAACTCGTGTTTTGGTTATTAAAAGAGTCAGTTAGCATCGTTCTTTGGTGAATAAAAACGTAAATAAACTCCGTCTTTTGGTGATTAAAGTTGCAAATAAAAACAGTCTTTCGGTGAGTAAATGCTTAAATAAAAAACGTCTTTCGGTAGGAAAATGCGTAAATTAACACTGTTGTAGGGAGATTAAATGCGTAAATAAACAACGTCTTTCGGAAGGTAAATGCGTTAATAAACACTGTCGTAGGGAGATTAAATGAGTAAATAAACACCGACTTTTGGTGATTAAAGTCGTTATGAAACACCGTCTTTCGGTAAATTAATGCATAAACAAACACCTTTTTTTGGTGAATAAACTCGTAAAAAAACGTCGTCTTAGGGTGATTAAATTTGTAAAATAACATCGTGTTATGGTGATTAAATAAGGAAATGAAACTCGTGTTTTGGTGATTAAGAGAGAAAAAAACGTAGTCTTTGGGTGATTAAATATGTAAAATAACATCGTGTTATGGTGACCAAATAAGTAGATGCAACCCGTGTTTTGGTTATTAAAAAAGTCAGTTAGCATCGTCCTTTGGCGAATGAATGCGTTAGTAAACACCGTATTTTGGTGATAAAAATTGTTAATAAAAACCGTCTTTCGGTGAGTAAACGCGTAAATAAACAACGTCTTTCGGAAGGTAAATGCGTTAATAAACACTGTCGTAGGGATATAAAATGCGTAAATAAACACCGTCTTTTGGTGATTAAAGTTGTTAATAAAAACCGTCTTTCGGTGAGTAAACGCGTAAATAAACAACGTCTTTCGGAAGGTAAATGCGTTAATAAACACTGTCGTAGGGATATAAAATGCGTAAATAAACACCGTCTTTTGGTGATTAAAGTTGTTAATAAAAACCGTCTTTCGGTGAGTAAACGCGTAAATAAACAACGTCTTTCGGAAGGTAAATGCGTTAATAAACACTGTCGTAGGGAGATTAAATGCGTAAATAAACACCGACTTTTGGTGATTAAAGTCGTAATAAAACACCGTCTTTCAGTAAATGAATGCATAAACAAACACCGTCTTTTGGTGAAAAAACTCATCAAAAAACGTCGTCTTAGGGCGATATAATTTGTAAAATAACATCGTGTTATGGTGATTAAATAAGGAAATGAAACTCGTGTTTTGGTGATTAAGAGAGAAAAAAACGTAGTCTTTGGGTGATTAAATATGTAAAATAACATCGTGTTATGGTGACCAAATAAGTAGATGCAACCCGTGTTTTGGTTATTAAAAAAGTCAGTTAGCATCGTCCTTTGGCGAATGAATGCGTAAATAAACACCGTCTTCTGGTGATTAAAGTTGTTAATAAAAACTGTCTTTCGGTGAGTAAACGCGTAAATAAACAACGTCTTTCGGTAGTAAAATGCGTAAAAAAACACTTTCGTAGGGAGATTAAATGCGTAAATAAACACCGACTTTTGGTGATTCAAGTCGTAATGAAACACCGTCTTTCGGTTAATTAATGCATAAACAAACACCGTCTTTTGGTGAATAAACTCGTCAAAAAACGTCGTCTTAGGGCGATATAATTTGTAAAATAACATCGTGTTATGGTGATTAAATAAGGAAATGAAACTCCTGTTTTGGTGATTAAGAGAGAAAAAAACGTCGTCTTTGGGTGATTAAATATGTAAAATAACATCGTGTTATGGTGACCAAATAAGTAAATGCAACCCGTGTTTTGGTTATTAAAAAAGTCAGTAAGCATCGTCCTTTGATGAATGAATGCGTCAATAATAACCGTCTTAAGGTGATTAAATGCGTTAATAAACATCGTCTTTTGGTGATTAAAGTTGTCAATAAAAACCGTCTTTCGGTGAGTTAAATCGTAAATAAACAACGTCTTTCGGTAGCTTAATTCGGAAATAAACACTGTCGTAGGGAGATTGAATGCGTAAATAAACACCGTCTTTTGGTGATTAGAGTCGTTATAAAACACCGTCTTTCAGTAGATTAATGCATAAACAAACACCGTCTTTTTGTGAATAATCTCGTGAAAAAACCTCGTCTTAGGGCGATTAAATTCGTAAAATAACATCGTGTTATGGTGATTAAATAAGGAAATGATACTCCTGTTTTGGTGATTAAGAGAGAAAAAAACGTAGTCTTTGGGTGATTAAATATGTAAAATAACATCGTGTTATGGTGACCAAATAAGTAAATGCAACCCGTGTTTTGGTTATTAAAAAAGTCAGTAAGCATCGTCCTTTGATGAATGAATGCGTCAATAATAACCGTCTTAAGGTGATTAAATGCGTTAATAAACATCGTCTTTTGGTGATTAAAGTTGTAAATTAAAACCGTCTTTCGGTGAGTAAATGCGTAAATAAACAACGTCTTTCGGTAGGTAAATGCGTGAAAAAACACTGTCGTAGGGAGATGAAATGCGTAAATAAACACCGTCTTTTGGTGATTAAAGTTGTCAATAAAAACCGTCTTTCGGTGAGTTAATGCGTAAATAAACAACGTCTTTCGGTAGGTAAATGCGTGAAAAAACACTGTCGTAGGGAGATGAAATGCGTAAATAAAAACCGTCTTTTGGTGATTAAAGTTGTCAATAAATACCGTCTTTTGGTGAGTTAATGCGTAAATAAACATCGTCTTTCGGAAGGTAAATGCGTTAATAAACACTGTCTTAGGGAGATTAAATGCGTAAATAAACACCGACTTTTGGTGATTAAAGTCGTAATGTAACACCGTCTTTCGGTAAATTAATGCATAAACCAACACCGTCTTTTGGTGTATTAAATCGTAAAAAAACGTCAACTTAGGGCGACTAAATTTGTAAAATAATATCGTGTTAAGGTGATTAAATAAGGAAATGAAACTCCTGCTTTGGTGATTTAGAGAGAAAAAAACATCGTCTTTCGGTGATTTAGACAGAAACAAAACATCATCTTTCGATGATTAAATGCGCTAAAAAAAGGTCATCTTAAGGTGTTTAAATATGTAAAATAACATCGTGTTATGGTGATTAAAAAAGGAAATGAAACTCCTCTTTTGGTGATTAAGAGAGAAAAAAGATCGTCTTTCGGTCATTTAATGTGTTAAAAAATCGTCGTCTTTAGGTGATTAAAAATGTTAATTAACATCGTTTTATGGTGACCAAATAAGTAAATGAAACTCGTGTTTTGGTTATTAAAAGAGTCAGTAAGTATCGTCCTTTGGTGAATAAATGCGTCAATAATAACCGTCTTAAGGAGATTAAATGCGTAAATAAACACCGTCTTTTGGTGATTAAAGTTGTCAGTAAAAACCGTCTTTTGGTGAGTTTTTGCGTAAATAAACAACGTCTTTCGGAAGGTAAATGCGTTAATAAACACTGTCGTAGGGAGATTAAATGCGTAAATAAACACCGACTTTTAGTGATTAAAGTCGTAATGAAACACCGTCTTTCAGTAAATAAATGCATTAACAAACACCGTCTTTTTGTGAATAAACTCGTAAAAAAACGTCGTTTTAGTGTGATTATATTTGTAAAATAACTTCGTGTTATGGTGATTTAATAAGGAAATGAAACTCCTGTTATGGTGATTAAGAGAGAAAAAAACATCGTCTTTCGGTGATTTAATGCGTTAAAAAAACTTCGTCTTTGGGTGATTAAATATGTAAAATAACATCGTGTTATGGTGACCAAATAAGTAAATGCAACTCGTGTTTTGGTTATTAAAAGAGTCAGTTAGCATCGTTCTTTGGTGAATAAATACGTAAATAAACTCCGTCTTTTGGTGATTAAAGTTGCAAATAAAAACAGTCTTTCGGTGAGTAAATGCTTAAATAGAAAACGTCTTTCGGTATGAAAATGCGTAAATTAACACTGTTGTAGGGAGATTAAATGCGTAAATAAACAACGTCTTTCGGAAGGTAAATGCGTTAATAAACACTGTCGTAGGGAGATTAAATGAGTAAATAAACACCGACTTTTGGTGATTAAAGTCGTTATGAAACACCTTCTTTCGGTAAATTAATGCATAAACCAACACCGTCTTTTGGTGTATTAATTCGTAAAAAAACGTCAACTTAGGGTGACTAAATTTGTAAAATAATATCGTGTTATGGTGATTAAATAAGGAAATGAAACTCCTGTTTTGGTGATTAAGAGAGAAAAAAACGTCGTCTTTGGGTGAATCAATATGTAAAATAACATCGTGTTATGGTGACCAAATAAGTAAATGCAACTCGTGTTTTGGTTTTAAAAGAGTCATAAAGCATCGTCCTTTGGTGAATAAATGCGTAAATAATAATTGTTTTTGGGTGATTTAATGCGTAAATAAACACCGTCTTTTGGTGATTAAAGTTGTCAATAAAAACCGTCTTTCGGTGAGTTAATGCGTAAATATACAACGTCTTTCGGTAGGTAAATGCGTAAATAAACACTGTCGTAGGGAGATAAAATGCGTAAATAAACACCGACTTTTGGTGATTAAAGTTGTAATACAACACCGTCTTTCGGTAAACTTATGCATTAACAAACATCGTCATTAGGTGAATAAACTCGTAAAACAAAGTCGTCTTAGGCCGATTAAATTTGTAAAATAACATCGTGTTATGGTGATTTAATAAGGAAATGAATCTCCTGCTTTGGTGATTAAGAGAGAAAATAACATCGTCTTTCGGTGATTTAATGTGTTAAAAAAACGTCGTTTTTGGGTGATTTAATATGAAAAATGACATCGTGTTATGGTGACCAAATAAGTAAATGCAAATCGTGTTTTGGTTATTAAAAGAGTCCGTAAGCATATCGTCCTTTGGTGAATGCATGCGTAAATAAAAACCGTTTTTAGGTGATTAAATGCGTAACTAAACACCGTCTTTTGGTGAATAAACTCGTAAAAAAACGTCATCTTAGGCCGATAAAATTTGAAAAATACCATCGTGTTATGCTGATTCAATAAGGAAATGAAACTCGTGTTTTGGTTATTAAAAGCGTCAGTAAGCATCGTCCTTTGGTGAATAAATGCGTAAATAATAACCGTCATTAGATGATAAAATGCGTATATAAACATTGTCTTTTGGTGATTAAAAGTGTCAAGAAAAAGCGTCTTTCGGTGAGTTAATTCGTAAATAACAACGTCTTTCGGTAGGTAAATGCGTAAAAAAACACTGTCGTAGGGAGATGAAATGCGTAAATAAACACCGACTTTTGGTGATTAAAGTCGTAATACAACACCGTCTTTCGGTAAATTAATGCATAAACAAACACCATCTTTTGGTGAATAAACTCGTAAATAAACGTCGTCTAAGGGCGATTAAACTTGTAAAATAACATCGTGTTATGGTAATTAAATAATGAAATGAAACCCCTGCTTTGGTGATTAACTCTTAAAAGACTGTGATAAATAATCCCTTTGCGCGCGGTGATGTAACATCGTGTTACCGCTAGTAAAAGACGGAATAATTTAAAGTTCAAAAATTGAAAAAAAAAAAACATGGAAACATACTGTTTAATAATCCCTTTTCCATTATTTGTGCAAATAAACATATAATTTAGCCCTGTTATAGTAAAATAAATTAATAATCATAAATACGCCGCTCAGATTACGCGCGTGCGTTTCCCATCACTGTTAGCTAAAATCTGAATCTATTTTACACTTTACTTCCTTTCGTTTTTGTCTCTTTCACACTAACACCTGCCATAGAACAGCGTTTCTGTCTTCCTTGTGATAAGTTCTATCTTCGTGCTCTTTCTTATACATATGTGTTGCTGAATTAGCGGACACTCTTTTTTCGCGTAGCGAGGATAAATATTTTTTTGTATTAACATCCAGCATAGTTGTACAAAATTCACTTTCCAAATCCGGTGTGAAAATGTCCATTTGAAGATTACAAAAAATACGAATTCATCATTTAAAAAAATAAGAGAGATATATCAAGTCTTGTGTCCTATGTCGACTAGTGTGACATCACAGCCACACAAGAGTTAAGAGAGAAAAAAACATCATCTTTCGATAATTAAATGCGGTTAAAAAAAGTCATCATAAGGTGTTTAAAGATGTTAAATAACATTGTGTTATGGTGATTAAATAAGGAAATGAAACTCCTGTTTTGGTGATTAAGAGAGAAAAAAACGTCGTCTTCGGGTGATTAAAAATGTATAATAACATCTTGTTACGGTGAACAAAAAAGTAAATGCAACTCATGTTTTGGTTATTAAAAGAGTCAGTAAGCATCGTCCTTTGGTGAATAAATGCGTAAATAATAACCGTCTTTAGGTGATTAAATGCGTATATAAACACCGTCTTTTGGTGATTAAACTTGTCAATAAAAACCGTCTTTCGGTGAGTTAATGCGTAAATAAATAACGTCTTTCGGTACGTAAATGCGTAAAAAAACACTGTCGTAGGGAGATGAAATGCGTAAATAAACAACGACTTTTGGTGATGAAAGTCGTAATACAACACCGTCTTTCGGTAAATTAATGCATAAACAAACACCGTCTTTTGGTGTATGAAGTCGTAAAAAAACGTCGTCTTAAGGCGATTAAATTTGTAAAATGAACTCGTGTTATGGTGATTAAATAAGGAAATGAAACTCCTGTTTTGGTGATTAAGAGGGAAAAAAACATCGTCTTTCGGTGATTTAATGTGTTAAAAAAACTTCGTCTTTGGGTGATAAAATATGTTAAAAAACTTCGTGTTATGGTGACCAAATAAGTTAATGCAACTCGTGTTTTGGTTATTAAAAGAGTCAGTAAGCATCGTCCTTCGGTGAATAAATGCGTAAATAATCACCGTCTTTTAGTGATTAAAGTTTTTTAATTAAAACCGTCTTTCGGTGAGGAAATGCGTAAATAAACAACGTCTCTCGGTAGGAAAATGCATAAATAAACAACGTCTTTCGGTAGGTAAATGCATTAAAAAACGCTGTCGTAGGGAGATGAAATGCGTTAATAAACACCGAATTTTGGTGATTAAAGTCGTAATACAACACCGTCTTTCGGCAAATTAATGCATAAACAAACACCGTCTTTTGGTGAATAAACTCGTAAGAAAACGTCGTCTAAGGGCGATTAAATTTGTAAAATAACATCGTGTTATGGCGATTAAATAAGGAAATGAAACTCCTGCTTTGGTGATTAAGAGAGAAAAAAACATCGTCTTTCGGTGATTTAATGTGTCAAAAAAACTTCGTCTTTGGGTGATTAAATATGTAAAATAACTTCGTGTTATGGTGACCAAATAAGTAAATGCAACTCGTTTTTTGGTTATTAAAAGAGTCAGTAAGCATCGTCCTTTGGCGAATAAATGCGTTAATAATAACCGTCTTTAGGTGATTTAATGCGTATATAAACACCGTCTTTAAGTGATTAAAGTTGTCAATAAAAAGCGTCTTTTGGTGAGTTAATGCGTAAATAAACAACGTCTTTCGGTATGTAAATGCGTTAAGAAACACTGTCGTTGGGAGATTAAATGCGTAATTAAACACCGACTTTTGGTGATTAACGTCGTAATAAAACACCGTCTTTCGGATAATTAATGCATAAACAAACACCGTTTTTTGGTGAAAAAACTCGTCAAAAAACGTCGTCTAAAGGCGATTAAATTTGTAAAATAACTTCGTGTTATGGTGAACAAAAACGTAAATGCAACTCATGTTTTGGTGATTAAGAGAGAAAAAAACATCGTCTTTCGGTGATTTAATGTGTTAAAAAAACTTCGTCTTTGGGCGATTGAATATGTAAAAATAACTTCATGTTATGGTGACCAAATAAGTAAATGCATCTCGTGTTTTGGTTATTAAAAGAGTCAGTAAGCATCGTCCTTTGGTGAATAAATGCTTAAATAATAACCGTCTTTAGGTGATTTAATGCGTATATAAACACCGTATTTTAGTGATCAACTTTAGTTGTCAATAAAAAGCGTCTTTCATTTCATTTCATTTCATTTTTTTTTTTGTTTGATTTTTTTTTTTGCACCACAACAGGCCTGGAGGCCCAATTACAGTGGTGAATTACATTACAGAACAACCAGGCTTGAGAAAAATCACATTTTAAATTTTTGTGTTCTCACCGGGAATCGAACCCGGAACCTTCCGTGCGTGAGTCAAGCGTCTTGACCACTACACCGGTTTCGGTGAGTTAATGCGTAAATAAACAACGTCTTTCGGTAGGTAAATGCGTAAATAAACACTGTCGTAGGGAGATTAAAAGCGTAAAAAGACACCGACTCTTGGTGATTAAAGTTGTAATACAACACCGTTTTTCGGTAAATTAATGCATAAACAAACACCATCTTTTGGTGAATAAACTCGTAAAAAAACGTCGTCTTAGGCCGATTAAATTTGTAAAATAACATATGGTAATTTAATAAGGAAATGAAACTCCCGCTTTGGTGATTAAGAGAGAAAAAAACATCGTCTTTCGGTGATTTAGACAGAAAATTTTTATCATCTTTCGATGATTAAATGCGGTTAAAAAAGGTCACATAAGGTGTTTAAAGATGTTAAATAACATCGTGTTATGGTGATTAATTAAGGAAATGAAACTCCTGTTTTGGTGATTAAGAGAGAAAAAAACGTCGTCTTTGGGTGATTAAATATGTAAAATAACATCGTTTTATGGTGACCAAATAAGTAAATGCAACTCGTGTTTTGGTTATTAAAAGAGTCATTAAGCATCGTCCTTTGGTGAATAAATGCGTCAATAATAACCGTCATTAGGTGATTAAATGCGTATATAAACACCGTGTGGAGGTGGACCTCGGCTTTAGGCTCCGTCGGATAAATCTCCGGGCGTGGCTTTTGACCCCTTCATCATATTCTGCCTTGCTTTCCCACAGGTGTTATTTCACGTGTTCGAGGTATAACAATTAGGTGGTAAATAAGAAATAAAATCCAGTTTAAGATAAGCTCTGGTGGAGCATGTATATTTAGGCAACCCACTAAAATAAGGCTTAAGATTACAGCTGTTATAATAAAAAATACGAATACATGCCGGGGAGGTCAATCCCTGCGAGCTTAATAATTGCCACAGCTAATCTAAACTATCAAATCATATTGCCCTGATATGAAATTGTTTGGAAGACAAAAATGACTCACGGCGGACTGTAGTTTTCCTGGCTTAAACTGGAGTGGGGCTCCAGGTCGATTATGCAGTCTCCATGGTCTGGGAACGGCTGGGCACTGGCTCTTCTACTCGTATCTTTTGACAGATTTATTGCACAATTACGCGTCGGCAATTATCCATACAATGAATTTACCGATCGGGTTCTTATTTAGACAGCGATAACTAAGATCCCTGACTCCCGTCTCTAGGCGACGGAATCGACGGCAAAGAATTGCTGGCGGAGAAAATAATATTTAATTAATTCATTCCGCCCTTAGCAATTATTTGGAGGAATAAGATTTTGTCCATCTTCAAAATGATGGAATCCGAACTATTCAGCGGGAATAAGTCCGCGATTCGACAAGATTGATCCACTGACACAAACCGAAGTAAAAGGACTTAGAATGCCTCAGAATGCTTTAGAACGACTTAGAAAGAACTAGAATGACTTAGAATAACTTAGAATGATGCAGAATTATTGAGCATGATCTAGAAGTGCCTTCTAAAATTAAAGTTTTCGCTTTTATAGCATTTAATTAATAACATATTACGCTTGACAGTATGAGTGGCCAATAGCAAGAGCTAGACCTATAACTGTCTTAGTGTAACATTAAATGTCCAATGAGAGACAAGATAATACATACTTAAAATGGCCGCTAAGATTCTACCCCTAAGTAAGCCAATAAGATCTATTTGCGGTCCATTTTAAAATATGTTGAGTTATGGTTACGCCCACTTCCTTTATTTGTGTGCATAATTCGTGGAACTTCAGTGAGGTCACTGATGTTGGCGGAATGCAAAAAAGGACATATCCTCACTATGGTAAACTCTTGTACATTTGAACATCTGGCAGCTATATTTCATTGTGAGTTATTATTTCCTTTGACCATAAAGCTGTCTCAGCAAACATGTCCCTGGTTTCATAGATAGGGCGACCATAGTTTTAATATTTTTGTAATAATATTCCTCTTGAGTCTAACTATTTCTTAATTTTACGTATTAAATCAATACTAATATATATATAGGTAAGTAAGATCTGTAAGAAAGTTATGTAAATCTACTACATAACAACCGTCTTTTGGTGATTAAAGTTGTCAATAAAAAGCGTCTTTCGGTGAGTTAATGCGTAAATAAACAACGTCTTTCGGTAGGTTAATGCGTAAATAAACACTGTCGTAGGGAGATTAAATGCGTAATTAAACAACGACTTTTGGTGATTAACGTCGTAATAAAACACCGTCTTTCGGTAAATTAATGCATAAACAAACACCGTCTTTTGGTGAATAAACTCGTAAAAAAACGTCGTCTTAGGCCGATTAAATTTGAAAAATAACACCGTGTTATGGTGATTAAATAAGGAAATGAAACTCCTGTTTTAGTGATTAAGAGAGAAAAAAGCGTCGTCTTTGGGTGATTAAATATGTAAAATGACATCGTGTTATGGTGAACAAATAAGTAAATGCAACTCGTGTTTTGGTTATTAAAAGAGTCAGTAAGCATCGTCCATTGGTGCATAAATGCGTATATAATAACCGTCTTTAGGTGATCAAATGCGTAAATAATAACCGTCTTCAGGTGATTAAATGCGTTAGTAAACAACGTCTTTCGGTAGATAATTGCGTAAAAAAACACTGCCGTAGGGAGATGAAATGCGTAAATAAACACCGACTTTTGGTGATTAAAGTCGTAATACAACACCGTCTTTCGGTAAATTAATGCATAAACAAACACCGTCTTTTGGTGAATAAACTCGTCAAAAAACATCTTCTTAGGCCGATTAAATTTGTAAAATAACATCGTGTTATGGTGATTAAATAAGGAAATGAAACTCCAGTTTTGGTGATTAAGAGAGAAAAAAACGTCGTCTTTGGGTGATTAAAAATGTAAAATAACATCGTGTTATGGTGACAAAATAAGTAAATGCAACTCGTGTTTTTGTTATTAAAAGAGTCAGTAAGCATCGTCCTTTGGTGAATAAATGCGTGAATAATAACCGTCTTAAGGTGATTAAATGCGTAAATAAACACCGTCTTTCGGTGAGTAAATGCGTAAATAAACAACGTCTTTCGGTAGGAAAATGCGTAAATAAACACTGTCGTAGGGAGATTAAATGCGTAATTAAACAACGACTTTTGGTGATTAACGTCGTAATAAAACACCGTCTTTCGGTAAATTTATGCATAAACAAACACCGTCTTTTGGTGAATAAACTCGTAAAAAAACGTCGTCAAAGGCCGATTAAATTTGTTAAATAACATCGTGTTATGGTAATTAAATAAGGAAATGAAACTCCCGCTTTGGAGATTAAGAGAGAAAAAAACGTCGTCTTTGGGTGATTAAATATGTAAAATAACATCGTTTTATGGTGACCAAATAAGTAAATGCAACTCGTGTTTTGGTTATTAAAAGAGTCAGTAAGCATCGTCCATTGGTGCATAAATGCGTATATAATAACCGTCTTTAGGTGATCAAATGCTTAAATAATAACCGTCTTCAGGTGATTAAATGCGTTAATAAACAACGTCTTTCGGTAGATAATTGCGTAAAAAAGCACTGCCGTAGGGAGATGAAATGCGTAAATAAACACCGTCTTTTGGTGATTAAATTTGTAAATAAAAACCGTCTTTCGGTGAGTAAATGCGTAAAGAAACAACGTCTTTCGGTAGGTTAATGCGTAAATAAACACTGTCGTAGGGAGATTAAATGCGTAAATAAACACCGACTTAAGGTAATTAAAGTCGTAATAAAACACCGTCTTTCAGTAATTTAATGCATAAACAAACACCGTCTTTTGGTGAATAAACTCGTCAAAAAACGTCGTCTTAGGGCGATATAATTTGTAAAATAACATCGTGATATGGTGATTTAATAAGGAAATGAAACTCCTGTTTTGGTGATTAAGAGAGAAAAAAACGTCGTCTTTGGGTGAATCAATATGTAAAATAACATCGTGTTATAGTGACCAAATAAGTAAATGCAACTCGTGTTTTGGTTATTAAAAGAGTCACTAAGCATCGTCCTTTGGTAAATAAATTCGTAAATAATAACCGTCTTAAGGTGATTAAATGCGTAAATAATCACCGTCTTTTGGTGATAAAAATTGTCAATAAAAACCGTCTTTCGGTGAGTTAATGCGTAAATATACACCGACTTTTGGTGATTAAAGTTGTCAATAAAAACCGTCTTTCGGTGAGTAAATGCGTAAATAAACTTCGTCTTTTGGTAGCTTAATTCGTAAATAAACACTGTCGTAGGGAGATTAAATGCGTAAATAAACACCGACTTTAGGTGATTAAAGTCGTAATAAAACACCGTCTTTCAGTTATTTAATGCATAAACAAACACCGTCTTTTGGTGAATAAACTCGTTAAAAAACGTCGTCTTAGGGCGATATAATTTGTAAAATAACATCGTGTTATGGTGATTTAATAAGGAAATGAAACTCCTGTTTTGGTGATTAAGAGCGAAAAAAACGTCGTCTTTGGGTGATTAAATATGTTAAATAACATCGTGTTATGGTGACCAAATAAGTAAATGCAACTCGTGTTTTGGTTCTTAAAAGAGTCAGTAAGCATCGTCCTTTGGTGAATAAATGCGTTAATAATAACCGTCTAAAGGTGATGAAATGCGTATATAAACACCGTCTTTTGGTGATTAAATTTGTAAATAAAAACCGTCTTTCGGTGAGTAAATGCGTAAAGAAACAACGTCTTTCGGTAGGTTAATGCGTAAATAAACACTGTCGTAGGGAGATTAAATGCGTAAATAAACACCGACTTAAGGTGATTAAAGTTGTCAATAAAAACCGTCTTTTGGTGAGTTAATGCGTAAATAACACTGTCGTAGGGAGATTTAATGCGTAAATAAACACCGACTGTAGGTGATTAAAGTCGTAATAAAACACCGTCTTTCAGTAATTTAATGCATAAACAAACACCGTCTTTTGGTGAATAAACTCGTCAAAAAACGTCGTCTTAGGGCGATATAATTTGTAAAATAACATCGTGTTATGGTGATTTAATAAGGAAATGAAACTCCTGTTTTGGTGATTAAGAGCGAAAAAAACGTCGTCTTTGGGTGATTAAATATGTTAAATAACATCGTGTTATGGTGACCAAATAAGTAAATGCAACTCGTGTTTTGGTTATTAAAAGAGTCATTAAGCATCGTCCTTTGGTAAAAACATGCGTAAATAATAACCGTCTTTTGGTGATAAAAATTGTCAATAAAAACCGTCCTTCGGTGAGTTAATGCGTAAATAAACACTGTCATAGGGAGATAGAATGCGTAAATATACACCGACTTTTGGTGATTAAAGTTGTCAATAAAAACCGTCTTTCGGTGAGTTAATGCGGAAATAAACTTCGTCTTTTGGTAGCTTAATTCGTAAATAAACACTGTCGAAGGGATATTAAATGCGTAAATAATCACCGTTTTTTGGTGATAAAAATTGTCAATAAAAACCGTCTTTCGGTGAGTTAATGCGTAAATAAACACTGTCATAGGGAGATAGTATGCGTAAATATACACCGACTTTTGGTGATTAAAGTTGTCAATAAAAACCGTCTTTCGGTGAGTTAATGCGTAAATAAACTTCGTCTTTTGGTAGCTTAATTCGTAAATAAACACTGTCGTAGGGAGATTAAATGCGTAAATAAACACCGACTTTAGGTGATTAAAGTCGTAATAAAACACCGTCTTTCAGTTATTTAATGCATAAACAAACACCATCTTTTGGTGAATAAACTCGTTAAAAAACGTCGTCTTAGGGCGATATAATTTGTAAAATAACATCGTGTTATGGTGATTTAATAAGGAAATGAAACTCCTGTTTTGGTGATTAAGAGCGAAAAGAACGTCGTCCTTGGGTGATTAAATATGTTAAATAACATCGTGTTATGGTGACCAAATAAGTAAATGCAACTCGTGTTTTGGTTCTTAAAAGAGTCAGTAAGCATCGTCCTTTGGTGAATAAATGCGTTAATAATAACCGTCTAAAGGTGATGAAATGCGTATATAAACACCGTCTTTTGGTGATTAAATTTGTAAATAAAAACCGTCTTTCGGTGAGTAAATGCGTAAAGAAACAACGTCTTTCGGTAGGTTAATGCGTAAATAAACACTGTCGTAGGGAGATTAAATGCGTAAATAAACACCGACTTAAGGTGATTTAAGTCGTAATAAAACACCGTCTTTCAGTAATTTAATGCATAAACAAACACCGTCTTTTGGTGAATAAACTCGTCAAAAAACGTCGTCTTAGGGCGATATAATTTGTAAAATAACATCGTGATATGGTGATTTAATAAGGAAATGAAACTCCTGTTTTGGTGATTAAGAGAGAAAAAAACGTCGTCTTTGGGTGAATCAATATGTAAAATAACATCGTGTTATAGTGACCAAATAAGTAAATGCAACTCGTGTTTTGGTTATTAAAAGAGTCACTAAGCATCGTCCTTTGGTAAATAAATGCGTAAATAATAACCGTCTTAAGGTGATTAAATGCGTAAATAATCACCGTCTTTTGGTGATAAAAATTGTCAATAAAAACCGTCTTTCGGTGAGTTAATGCGTAAATAAACAACGTCTTTCGGTAGGTAAATGCGTAAATAAACACTGTCATAGGGAGATAAAATGCGTAAATATACACCGACTTTTGGTGATTAAAGTTGTCAATAAAAACCGTCTTTCGGTGAGTTAATGCGTAAATAAACTTCGTCTTTTGGTAGCTTAATTCGTAAATAAACACTGTCGTAGGGAGATTAAATGCGTAAATAAACACCGACTTTAGGTGATTAAAGTCGTAATAAAACACCGTCTTTCAGTTATTTAATGCATAAACAAACACCGTCTTTTGGTGAATAAACTCGTTAAAAAACGTCGTCTTAGGGCGATATAATTTGTAAAATAACATCGTGTTATGGTGATTTAATAAGGAAATGAAACTCCTGTTTTGGTGATTAAGAGCGAAAAAACGTCGTCTTTGGGTGATAAAATATGTTAAATAACATCGTGTTATGGTGACCAAATAAGTAAATGCAACTCGTGTTTTGGTTCTTAAAAGAGTCAGTAAGCATCGTCCTTTGGTGAATAAATGCGTTAATAATAACCGTCTAAAGGTGATGAAATGCGTATATAAACACCGTCTTTTGGTGATTAAATTTGTAAATAAAAACCGTCTTTCGGTGAGTAAATGCGTAAAGAAACAACGTCTTTCGGTAGGTTAATGCGTAAATAAACACTGTCGTAGGGAGATTAAATGCGTAAATAAACACCGACTTAAGGTGATTAAAGTTGTCAATAAAAACCGTCTTTTGGTGAGTTAATGCGTAAATAAACACTGTCGTAGGGAGATTTAATGCGTAAATAAACACCGACTGTAGGTGATTAAAGTCGTAATAAAACACCGTCTTTCAGTAATTTAATGCATAAACAAACACCGTCTTTTGGTGAATAAACTCGTCAAAAAACGTCGTCTTAGGGCGATATAATTTGTAAAATAACATCGTGTTATGGTGATTTAATAAGGAAATGAAACTCCTGTTTTGGTGATTAAGAGCGAAAAAACGTCGTCTTTGGGTGATTAAATATGTTAAATAACATCGTGTTATGGTGACCAAATAAGTAAATGCAACTCGTGTTTTGGTTCTTAAAAGAGTCAGTAAGCATCGTCCTTTGGTGAATAAATGCGTTAATAATAACCGTCTAAAGGTGATGAAATGCGTATATAAACACCGTCTTTTGGTGATTAAATTTGTAAATAAAAACCGTCTTTCGGTGAGTAAATGCGTAAAGAAACAACGTCTTTCGGTAGGTTAATGCGTAAATAAACACTGTCGTAGGGAGATTAAATGCGTAAATAAACACCGACTTAAGGTGATTAAAGTTGTCAATAAAAACCGTCTTTTGGTGAGTTAATGCGTAAATAAACACTGTCGTAGGGAGATTTAATGCGTAAATAAACACCGACTGTAGGTGATTAAAGTCGTAATAAAACACCGTCTTTCAGTAATTTAATGCATAAACAAACACCGTCTTTTGGTGAATAAACTCGTCAAAAAACGTCGTCTTAGGGCGATATAATTTGTAAAATAACATCGTGTTATGGTGATTTAATAAGGAAATGAAACTCCTGTTTTGGTGATTAAGAGCGAAAAAACGTCGTCTTTGGGTGATTAAATATGTTAAATAACTTCGTGTTATGGTGACCAAATAAGTAAATGCAACTCGTGTTTTGGTTATTAAAAGAGTCATTTAGCATCGTCCTTTGGTAAAAACATGCGTAAATAATAACCGTCTTTTGGTGATAAAAATTGTCAATAAAAACCGTCTTTCGGTGAGTTAATGCGTAAATAAACACTGTCATAGGGAGATAGAATGCGCAAATATACACCGACTTTTGGTGATTAAAGTTGTCAATAAAAACCGTCTTTCGGTGAGTTAATGCGTAAATAAACTTCGTCTTTTGGTAGCTTAATTCGTAAATAAACACTGTCGTAGGGAGATTAAATGCGTAAATAAACACCGACTTTAGGTGATTAAAGTCGTAATAAAACACCGTCTTTCAGTTATTTAATGCATAAACAAACACCGTCTTTTGGTGAATAAACTCGTTAAAAAACGTCGTCTTAGGGCGATATAATTTGTAAAATAACATCGTGTTATGGTGATTTAATAAGGAAATGAAACTCCTGTTTTGGTGATCAAGAGCGAAAAAAACGTCGTCTTTGGGTGATTAAATATGTTAAATAACATCGTGTTATGGTGACCAAATAAGTAAATGCAACTCGTGTTTTGGTTATTAAAAGAGTCACTAAGCATCGTCCTTTGGTAAAAACATGCGTAAATAATAACCGTCTTTTGGTGATAAAAATTGTCAATAAAAACCGTCTTTCGGTGAGTTAATGCGTAAATAAACACTGTCATAGGGAGATAGAATGCGCAAATATACACCGACTTTTGGTGATTAAAGTTGTCAATAAAAACCGTCTTTCGGTGAGTTAATGCGTAAATAAACTTCGTCTTTTGGTAGCTTAATTCGTAAATAAACACTGTCGTAGGGAGATTAAATGCGTAAATAATCACCGTCTTTTGGTGATAAAAATTGTCAATAAAAACCGTCTTTCGGTGAGTTAATGCGTAAATAAACACTGTCATAGGGAGATTAAATGCGTAAATAAACACCGACTTAAGGTGATTAAAGTCGTAATAAAACACCGTCTTTCAGTAATTTAATGCATAAACAAACACCGTCTTTTGGTGAATAAACTCGTAAAAAAACGTCGTCAAAGGCCGATTAAATTTGTTAAATAACATCGTGTTATGGTAATTAAATAAGGAAATGAAACTCCCGCTTTGGTGATTAAGAGAGAAAAAAACGTCGTCTTTGGGTGATTAAATATGTAAAATAACATCGTTTTATGGTGACCAAATAAGTAAATGCAACTCGTGTTTTTGTTATTAAAAGAGTCAGTAAGCATCGTCCATTGGTTCATAAATGCGTATATAATAACCGTCTTTAGGTGATCAAATGCTTAAATAATAACCGTCTTCAGGTGATTAAATGCGTTAATAAACAACGTCTTTCAGTAGATAATTGCGTAAAAAAGCACTGCCGTAGGGAGATGAAATGCGTAAATATACACCGACTTTTGGTGATTAAAGTTGTCAATAAAAACCGTCTTTCGGTGAGTTAATGCTTAAATAAACTTCGTCTTTTGGTAGCTTAATTCGTAAATAAACACTGTCGTAGGGAGATTAAATGCGTAAATAAACACCGACTTTAGGTGATTAAAGTCGTAATAAAACACCGTCTTTCAGTTATTTAATGCATAAACAAACACCATCTTTTGGTGAATAAACTCGTTAAAAAACGTCGTCTTAGGGCGATATAATTTGTAAAATAACATCGTGTTATGGTGATTTATAAGGAAATGAAACTCCTGTTTTGGTGATTAAGAGCGAAAAAAACGTCGTCTTTGGGTGAATCAATATGTTAAATAACATCGTGTTATGGTGACCAAATAAGTAAATGCAACTCGTGTTTTGGTTCTTAAAAGAGTCAGTAAGCATCGTCCTTTGGTGAATAAATGCGTTAATAATAACCGTCTAAAGGTGATGAAATGCGTATATAAACACCGTCTTTTGGTGATTAAATTTGTAAATAAAAACCGTCTTTCGGTGAGTAAATGCGTAAAGAAACAACGTCTTTCGGTTGGTTAATGCGTAAATAAACACTGTCGTAGGGAGATTAAATGCGTAAATAAACACCGACTTAAGGTGATTAAAGTCGTAATAAAACACCGTCTTTCAGTAATTTAATGCATAAACAAACACCGTCTTTTTGTGAATAAACTCGTCAAAAAACGTCGTGTTAGGGCGATATAATTTGTAAAATAACATCGTGTTATGGTGATTTAATAAGGAAATGAAACTCCTGTTTTGGTGATTAAGAGCGAAAAAAACGTCGTCTTTGGGTGATTAAATATGTTAAATAACATCGTGTTATGGTGACCAAATAAGTTAATGCAACTCGTGTTTTGGTTATTAAAAAAGTTAATAAGCATCGTCCTTTGGTGAATAAATGCGTAAATAATAACCGTCTTAAGGTGATTAAATGCGTAAATAAACACCGTCTTTTGGTGATTAAAGTTGTCAATAAAAACCGTCTTTTGGTGAGTTAATGCGTGAATGAACAACGTCTTTCGGTAGGTAAATGCGTAAATAAACACTGTCGTAGGGAGATTTAATGCGTAAATAAACACCGACTGTAGGTGATTAAAGTCGTAATAAAACACCGTCTTTCAGTAATTTAATGCATAAACAAACACCGTCTTTTGGTGAATAAACTCGTCAAAAAACGTCGTCTTAGGGCGATATAATTTGTAAAATAACATCGTGTTATGGTGATTTAATAAGGAAATGAAACTCCTGTTTTGGTGATTAAGAGCGAAAAAAACGTCGTCTTTGGGTGATTAAATATGTTAAATTACATCGTGTTATGGTGACCAAATAAGTAAATGCAACTCGTGTTTTGGTTATTAAAAGAGTCATTAAGCATCGTCCTTTGGTAAAAACATGCGTAAATAATAACCGTCTTTTGGTGATAAAAATTGTCAATAAAAACCGTCCTTCGGTGAGTTAATGCGTAAATAAACACTGTCATAGGGAGATAGAATGCGTAAATATACACCGACTTTTGGTGATTAAAGTTGTCAATAAAAATCGTCTTTCGGTGAGTTAATGCGGAAATAAACTTCGTCTTTTGGTAGCTTAATTCGGAAATAAACACTGTCGTATGGATATTAAATGCGTAAATAATCACCGTCTTTTGGTGATAAAAATTATCAATAAAAACCGTCTTTCGGTGAGTTAATGCGTAAATAAACACTGTCATAGGGAGATAGTATGCGTAAATATACACCGACTTTTGGTGATTAAAGTTGTCAATAAAAACCGTCTTTCGGTGAGTTAATGCGTAAATAAACTTCGTCTTTTGGTAGCTTAATTCGTAAATAAACACTGTCGTAGGGAGATTAAATGCGTAAATAAACACCGACTTTAGGTGATTAAAGTCGTAATAAAACACCGTCTTTCAGTTATTTAATGCATAAACAAACACCATCTTTTGGTGAATAAACTCGTTAAAAAACGTCGTCTTAGGGCGATATAATTTGTAAAATAACATCGTGTTATGGTGATTTAATAAGGAAATGAAACTCCTGTTTTGGTGATTAAGAGCGAAAAAACGTCGTCCTTGGGTGATTAAATATGTTAAATAACATCGTGTTATGGTGACCAAATAAGTAAATGCAACTCGTGTTTTGGTTCTTAAAAGAGTCAGTAAGCATCGTCCTTTGGTGAATAAATGCGTTAATAATAACCGTCTAAAGGTGATGAAATGCGTATATAAACACCGTCTTTTGGTGATTAAATTTGTAAATAAAAACCGTCTTTCGGTGACCAAATGCGTAAAGAAACAACGTCTTTCGGTAGGTTAATGCGTAAATAAACACA
>NW_028280495.1:0-50067 GCF_059751315.1 Micrasema longulum | reverse complement strand
ATAATGTCGTTAAATTCTGTCCTATTAACAAATGAGAGTATCTAGGCGTTAGAAAGTTACCACTCTAAAAAAATAGTTTAGTTATTTTATTTTTTCCATCTGTTTTACTATCTTTCCGAGTGTATCTATCGAGACGTCTAAGGAACCGGCTTTGTAGTCGATGGGTGGATACATACAGACGATCGTTAAGCGTATCGTCTGGGTGATTTCCAAAAGTCATACAAAATTCATGTTCAAGCGAGCATTTTTTTCTTGAATTAGTATTTATTGAAGTTTATAATCGCTTTGAAGTGAGCACTTTTTATTACAAAAGCATATTTAAACTATAAATGAGAACTATTTTTAATATTAATGACGTACGGAACGCGGACTAATTGTTTGCGGTCATTCTATTGGCTTGTTTCGATCATATGATGTCGATATGACATGTAGGTAGAACATACCGAGGTAAGATACAGATAGTACAGAAGTTAAGTATACCGTCTCGATATATACAGATGAAGATAGCGTTCATAATCGAGGCACAGGTAATCAACATAATGCTAGTTATTCCGATCTTGAAGGTGACCCACATGAATCTGGCGTTAACGAATTCATATTCATTTAGACACTACCATTCTAGGAGAGAGCATCGCCGCAACACCCCGACTCGCTCTTTCTGATTTCAGAACACCGAACCACAAAACAAACATGTATTTTCATACTCTCACTTATACAAATAACATTAAACCACACAATTCATTAATCTTCTTATCTGTTCCTACTCGTGTATTCCAAGCGCCTATGCGGCACTCCGTCCTGCTCTTCGCGACCCCCGAGAGACGCTCACGACGGGCGGGGGGCTTAATTGACACCTGCGGGCATTTTCTGGTCCTACCCTGTTACTTTTTTTAATATTTTGTATTCATTATGTTTTTTCCCTTTGCATTATACAATATGTATACATGAGTTAAAAAATAGTCCTGGATTCAAACTAAAGATATTAATTCTTTTTTTCTATGATATATTTATAATAAGGAATATTTTTGTTTTTTTATTTTTATATTTTCTGTTTTATTTTTAAATTACTATAAAATAAAAATGTACATTAGAATCTTTTACATAATATTTTATTTTCTATTTCTTAATAATAAAAAATATTATACCTGTCTATTTATTATAGGAGCAAAAATTCATAAACATTTCTTGTGGGTACACAACGAACAGGCCATGCCTTTGAGGGATTTTTTGTTTACTAATTTTACTGTTAATATGTATTTCATTGCTATGTAATTATGCTTTATTTTTTTGTATACTCTGTTTTACCTCTCATGTATAAAACAAAAAAAAATGTAAAAAAATTAAAAATACAAATATAATATCTATTCATATTACCTTCACCTTTGATTTTAGATATTATCTAAATATTACGCACTTAAAATACATAGGAACTTACTACTTAACTCTATCTAAATCCACAAAAATACCTAACTCTAAAATGCACTTAAGTCACTTAAACTAATTTTTCAATTTATTTATTAACGGACACTGTCCATGTATATGATTTATAACGTTTAAATATTACAGTAAAATAATAGTTAAAAACATTTTTTAAAAAGAAAAGAAGCATTGACAAACATAAGGGACATCGACACAAGATCTGGGCTATTTATTTAGCGCTCGTTTAAATCGTTGTAAACTTGAACCTAAAAAGTCCAGATCTTGTCTTGAGTTAACAATACAACAAAGGGCCATTGTAGAATTAAGGCCATATTAAGGCCATAGTTTGTTCTATGCTGATCGCTGAACAGTACTTCATGT
Source organism: Micrasema longulum (assembly GCF_059751315.1). Classification (NCBI taxonomy): domain Eukaryota; kingdom Metazoa; phylum Arthropoda; class Insecta; order Trichoptera; family Brachycentridae; genus Micrasema; species Micrasema longulum. Next base: position 48,267 of record NW_028280495.1, on the reverse strand, counting down.
TTCTCAACCTACGAGTCGGGATATTGAATTTTACTTGTTTCACTAATTGTGCCCCTTTCGTCTTTCCATGATTCATTCGGAAACTAGGACGCCCATAGCTGCAGCCGGGGCAAATTTTCAATAATGTTTTAAATTGCGTTAATTTTTTTAAATCTTATATTCATAATTAATTTGGCTGTAAATGCTAACATTAAGTTCGTTTCTATCTGCTTTCATTGGGCATCAATAATGGGAAAGTTCAGTGCTAGGGGAAATTGGATATAAAAAATGTTTTTTTACACGCGGTAAAAATTAGAACATCGTTTTGTATTATATTACGAAGTCTCTCCAAAATAAATGAAAATAAAATAAAAATGAACTACGACGTCACAAATTCTTGTCAATCAACCAATCAATGGTGGCGTTGACATGACGTGTTACGATAGATTTCCGGTTTCCGGGGGGCATTTTTTAAACATTTAGTATATTTTGACAGCTACAGGGTTCTACTTTTAAGTGTCATGACAACTCAGAGATAAGAACTAGTGACGTCACGGGTGGAGTGATTTAAAAACATCTCATTTTATTAATGTTAATTAACAGCTAACAACAGTGCTGAGAGGAGTTTTTAATTCCATATTTTGACTAGTAATATGATTTTTACCAAATCCGCACGACATGTTTTATGCAAAAAATATACTGTATTTATTCATATTGGATCAAGTGGCCACTTTACACACTGTGTAACATTCACTATTTAACCTATGTTTGAACATATTTCTTCAATTCTTACATTCCTTGATTTTAGTGAAGTTAAGTAGCTTAAACCTGTATTGTTGTGAAGAGATTCATCTGATCGAATTATTTCACGTACTAGGCGACGCCAACCAGTTGGTATTATTTCAATATTTTGAGTTTGCCCAAATGTTTCTAGACAAAAGACTGGATTTCACCCCCTAGGGAGTCATTAAGATTAACCTTAATGATAATCAAATCTAGGCTAGGGCTTACGACCCATCACCGGTTCGTTTAAGTGGCCAATTACACTTTGTAGCATTAACCTTACATCTTATTTTTACTAGCTCCCTATGGAGTCAAATTTATCTTTGTCTACAAATCATTTGACATACTTATAAGAACGTTTATTTAGAAATAACTTAAACTTGATATTCTTAACTCGACATATCCTTTTAACCGTTTTTTTGGCAATATATCCCGTAGTATATATAATATGTACATAATATTGCATTTTTTTCCTCTCATGAACTAGTACCTACACGCAGAACAGATTTTATTTAATACTACCTCACTATATTTTTCATTATTTACTGCATATATGGGCAACCACCGGCCCGCGAGCTATTTTGTCCGGCCCTAATCACCCGGCAAAGTAAAAGAGAAAGAAATTAATTGTTCCAGGGAGGGATTAAATAATGGAAATGACACTGGCTTATTACGTATAATTCTTAAGGAAGGTAAAGAAAATAAGAAAAATCATTTATCTTTTTGACAGCACATATACTTGTGAACAGTTTTTTTGAGGATGAAACACACTTAATCCAAAATTCAAACTAGGATAACAGATGAAAACCTAAAAAATTCTATGCGATTATCCTAATTAGTTTCGTAATTCAAGTACAAGGCCAATCTCCGCACTAAACTTTTTAATCAGCATGTAATGTTAATATTTTGTCGTTCATTATATACATAAATATATACAGAGTGTTCTTTAAACCCTGTCACATCCAAAACCACGATGATCAGTATAACAAAAAGACATATTACCATATTTAGAACGAATATTTTTTTTGTATAAAATATTTTAAATAAAACAACTCTCCTGCAGAAGTAAGAAATTATATGTTTTTTCCTATATTTAATTTCTTAAGATTTTGGTCGTTCAAAAAAATATATTTTAATGTGCCAATATGTCTTCTTGCTCATACTGACCATCGTAGTTTCGGATGTGACAGGGTTTAAAGAACACCCTGTATATAAGAAGAAGCATCGTGTTTGGTTTAATTTAATATTACTTGGTCTGGTCCTTGACTCGGGGACAGAATGATAATTTGGCCCCAGACCTAGAAAAGGTTGACCATGCCTGGTCTACTGCATTATCAACCTTCAAAATAAACTACAATTATTTTTTTGTTATTATTTAATTCTGCCAAGACTAGGGTAAAATTAGCATTGTATGAGCGTGTTATTTATTCGAAGGAACTCTCCACGGGGGCACTCCCGGCTCCAGCATGGGCAGCGGGGGAGCGGTGGGTCCCGCCCTCGGCAACCTGGCCCGCCGCCTCCAGGCGCTCACCTACCTGTGCCCCGCCATCTTCCCCTGGGTGGACTGCGGTCCTGCTACTGAACAGAGTGGTGAGTTTTAAAAACCATAAAAACCTATTATTCATTCTTCAATTCTTGAATTTGAACTTTCCGACTTGTAGTTTTTTATTACTAAATCTTTCACCATACGGCGTCGAATTACGGAGAAAATAAGAAGCCCGGAATCAGCAAATGAAACCTAGCACTGGAAGAATACTGGGAAATCATTTTAAAAAATGACATTTTGAATACGTGTCCCCATTGTAGATAACACCTGAGCCTGTATTAAATAGAAGAACCATATGTAAGATAAAGCAATCGGATCGATAATACAGTTCTGTATGTGTGAAATAGAACCAGAGTCCTTGCGATATATAATATATAATACGAGTGCTTTCGACTCGATGGCTGCTCTCAGTTAAAAATCCTGAATACGGAAATCGAGTTGAGATAGGTCTGATCTGTAGTGTAGGGGTTGACGCATTCGTCTACCATGCTTGTGATCCCGGGTTCAATACCCGGGAACGTCGACATGCACTTTTGGTCACAAATGTTGTTCTACACTGCAATATTTAATGCTCCTTGCATCTGAAGCTTAAGGCTGATAAGCTTACCGTCATATAATCAAGGTGATCAAATTACGCTGCGATTCGAGTATTAATACAGTGCTCTATGCACCACTGAGTGCAAAGGGGGGAATGACGACAACGAATTTTTAGGTAGAAGTAGCCTTTTCTTCATTTCCATTGGCTACCTAAGGATTATATCGACAGCGACAGATTTTATGTTCATAATATTGTGAGTCTCTGATGGGATAATCGACTGTGACTTTATTAAGGAACTTTTCCGCGTTTGCTTTTTCAATCTAAAACCACAGAAAACTCATTTCGGAGAAGCCGGATTATTATTGACTGACATCAAACTCGTGGGTCCATTTGAACATTTTGTGTTTCTTGTTTATTTTTACAACAACCTTTACCTCTAACCATATATGATATTGTTTACTTCTTGTCATTTTGATGTTTTACGGATCCGATTCGGGCCAAACTTCCGCATCGCTAGTCAAAAGCAACAGTGAGATAATCGGACTTTGAGGTGTGCAAAGGGTCAGACTTATTATTTGAAGTAGATTATGAATGCTTTATTTTCACACAGGTTTACAACTATCTAACTTTAATATTTTATCAATTGAAATCATTTATTTATTTAATTTGTTAACATATTTGCGTGTTTATCGGAAAATCAAAATTCATTTTGGGCTCCTATGCGCATTACGTGCTCTTAAGGATAAAATGAACATGAAACTATAATTAAAGACCTCGGTTTAAAAACAAAAAATGTCCAAAATTTTCCCATATTATGTTATTGAATTTAGATATTCTCTGCCTTATACAATCATTGTTTCTAATTATTTCGAAAAAAATCATAGGTACCTCAAATTCATTGTTAAAATATGTTGTTTTGTGAAAACAGCCATTGTCCATATTAATTTGTTTGATAAAATATTATTTGATTGCATTTCTATTACTGTGTAGTGCTACTATCTCCCAATTTTTGGACCGTTTAAAAGGTATTCTAGATAGTTCTGGATATTCTGTCTTATAATATGTTTTAAGCAATACTTATTAAATATTTTGATAACTAAAAATATAGACAGTTCATTACCGTTTCAAAAAAAAACGTTTTTTTTTACCATTCACACTAATTTGTTCATTGTTTGCACTTAAAATCACAAAGGTCTAAATATTGTCAAAAAGCAGCAAATGTCATACTGACAACAATGTTTGATTATGTCCAAATGCTTGCGGACTGGCTGGATTTCCTCCCTAGGGAGTTGTTCATATTTAAATTTATTTTAACAGAGAGGGAAAACATTTTTGAAAGGGGAATATGGAAGTCTAGGCATTTACAGGGCTTATGACCTGTCATTGGCTGGTTTAAGTGGCCACTTTACACACTGTGTAACATTTACCATTCTGCCCATGTTTGAACATCCACATCCACATTTCCTCAACTCTTCCATCTGTTGACTTTTGTGAAGTAAAAGAGCTGAAACCTTTATCACGCGGGTGAGATTCATCCGGCTGAACCAAATCACCTACTAGGCAACGCCTGAAAACAATTTTCCAATTTTTATACTTCTTCTTTTACCAGGTAGTAATTCAACAATGTTTGATTATGTCCAAATGCTTGCAGACTGGCTGGATTACTTTCCTAGGGAGTTGTTCATATTTAAATTTATTTCAACAGAGAGGAAAAATATTTTTGAGACATACTGACATTTTATTTAATATTTAAATATATTTTTATTTTTTTTCATTTTAATTTTCTAGTTCTACATTGTCCACAAAAAGCATATCTATGATTTTTTTAAATAAAAATCGTAAAAACAATGGCATTTTTTTAAACACTTTTAAAAATTGTTGTTTTTTGACATTTGAGATATTTATAAGGTCTTCAAGTCAACGACAAGTTAACCCGAACCAAAACTACCAGGAATATGGATATATATTTTTTTACAATTATAAATAAATTAGGGTGTATGAAATACTGTCGAGTAAAAACAATGTTTAGTACTTATTAGCAGCACAAAAAATATTTTTTAATTTATCATTTAAAATTCCTGTAAAAACGTTTCATTGCATTGGCCACACCCTTAATTCAGGATTCGATTAAATTTTTACCTTTATTTGTAACCGTTAAAATTTAAATAAAACGTCATACCGAATTTCGACGCCACAATTTTCAAGGCTAAACACGTCGCGATTTTGTTGAGACGTATTTTATAACAGTTTTATTTTAAAAATTACGAATGGAAAAATGTTCCCACAATATCCATATTAAATTTGAAATAAAATTATTTTTTCTAAATCCATTTCACATATTTTTATTGGTATTCATAGTATGTGATATTTTCCTTTTATCGGCATGACAATTATATAGGACTCATATTGACCATATTGATTTTGCCCAGCACCGTTTTCTAAAAAAGGTGCAATGGTTATTCGGATTGCCAAGAGGTTATAGAGGTTTTAATCTGTCTTCATTGGAGAAACACATAACTGAAATGGACCTTATTTGCATTTTCAAAACACTTTATGCTATAAGTGATGTCCCATCTCTGTTGCAATCTATTTATTTTCACGTTCCCAACAATGTCACCAGAAGTAACATCTGCTATTTATTAAATATTCTAAGAGCAAATTTTGTTTTTATGCCCCAATGTTCTGTATGTAAAGATTAGTCGGTTCATCTCATAACATGGAATTCTTTCGTATAGATCTTACGGCTTTTCGTAGATCTCTTCGCTACTGATACAGTGTGGGACGAAAATGGATTGGCATGGTTTAGCTCGAAAATTCTTATCGTGTTTATGAATATATTGTATACCATTATTTTATTGCCCTTGTTTGTGTTTGCTACATAGTTTTATGTTTTTTGGTTCAGTTTCTTGTATATCTTTCTTCATGTGACTATTGTGATTGGCTTAGGCAGTATATTTAATAAATAAATGATAAACCACGAAAATAAGGAAGAAGGCATTTTCGTTTTTAATATAACAAGTATATTTTGAATGCAAAAATAGTACAATCATACTAAACATCTTGCTTTGATAAAATATCTTCACACAGTCAGAACCAGCTTTTCTTTAACATCCTAACTCTGAGAAATCTAATTTGATTTGGTTCAGTTTGTTTCATGACTAAACTTATCAAATCAATCGAAGCATAGCTCTTCAATGGAGTTAGGTAGCAAATGAAATAAACTTCATACCGCTTATGGCAAATAAACATTCCGACTTAATATCGGCATCTCTCGTAGAGTTGCGTGGATATTCATTTCATCGGGAAACTTGGCCTGCTCTAGAAATCTGTGCAGCTGCATCGGATTAAACAAATATACATTCGCAAACAGTTAACATAATTTAAAACTCTAAACTAAAACTAATACCACTTATATTTTAATTAAGTTGTATTTACAATACATTTAAATGCGATAAGTACTGATATAACTCATTTTATTGTTGGGCGCATTGTAAACGATGTTTTTCAAATAACAATAGGTTTTATAAGTTATTTTCAAATGCAAACATTTATCAATAAACTGTTTCTTTTTTAAAATGTTAGGCGTTAATAAATAAATAAAAAATGGAAAGTGGAAGCATTCATATTATTGAAGAATACCAAATTAAAAAAACTTTAAGTCAAAACTTTTCGCAGTTGGCATTAATTGTTCGTTATAGGTCTGCCTCTTACAGTAGTAAGTGGCTAACTTAGGTAGTTATTTTTTTCTTTGATACAATTTTGTTCTCGCGTAATAATAATCTGAAAGCAAAAATTGTAAGAACTTGACTAATTACAAGTTTGTACAAGTGAAATACGATAAATAATTCAATCACTAAACATAGGTACTAGAAGTTGTAAAAAAAACCGTTATATACCGAAACAACTGACACAGTTTTACAAAAAAAACTGTTACAATATTTAATGAAAATTGATTAAGATACGCTGCGATTTGTGAATAAATACAGTGCCCTATGCACCATTAGGGGTTTATCGGAATGATTATTATGATGATAAAGAAATAGCAGCCACGATATTGTTCATTTCTGCACCGTGAAACAGTTTTTTTTTTAAATACTAGTTTTTTGTTATTTTTGTGAAACTGTTTCATCAAATTTTTAGTCCACGCTGCTAAACTATGTTATTTTGAAACAGTCTGACGAAACGGTTTAATTTATGAATTGGTAAATATTATTGCTACTCCTTTTAATAACCGAAATGCCCATCTCCAAGAGGTACACATACTCTAAACGACCGCTTGAATCAGGAGCATTAAACTAATTAATTTCGTGAAATCTTTCGTATCTTATGAGCAGGAAGCGCAATACGATTTTGATTGCGTTATAGTAAGATAGATATATGAGAAACGAACGAACTTACGTTACAAAATTGAGACAGAATACGGGCTTGGATCCGAGCAATACTCAAAAAGCATTTTTTTTAAATGTATGATTAGTTTTCTCGTGCGGTATTTTAATCCAGAACAAACGGGCTTTATTCGTCAGGCGGATGAACATTTGAAGCAAAGTAATTTTAGATAAATCAGTTTTGGTGCATTTTTTATTAAAATTACTCCCCTCGTGCTCTGTAAGTCTAGCTCCGCTGGCGAAGGGATGGTCCTGGTGGGGGAGCGGGTACTAACAAGAACGGTGACCTACTTTGTTAATTACGAGAGTGATTACAGACTGTGTCGAGGTGCAGTTCCTAAATAGGGACACCTGAAAACCCTATCATTATGGTCTTGGTACTGTTTGGAAAATAATCATCTCTCTAATGAAGTCACTTGCTCAAACATTGAAAATAAAAAACAATAATCAAAAAATCTTATTTCCGGCGGATTTTCACGGAGCAACCCCTGAGCCGCGATTGTTCCTCGGTATGTTCTACCGACTTGTCATCTCGAAATCATATGAACGAATCCAACCGATGAATGACTCCGAAAATTCATTCCGCATTTACTCAATAAAACTGTTGAAAAGTTGTCATATTTTAAAAAGGCTTCTGTGATAATAAGTGGTCACTTCAAGCGATTATAAACTCGCTCGCTAAAAATGCTCGCTTGAATATGATTTTTATGTGACATTTGACAATTACCAAAATGATATACTTAACGTTCGTCTGTATTTATCTACCGAGCGATTGCAAAATTGGCTATTTTATATCTCTATACGTACTCAGGAAAAAAAGTTAAACAGTAAGGGAAAATATAATAACTTTTTTTATTGTGGCAACATTTTTACGCCGAGATGCTCTAATATATTAATATTTGCCCTATTAATATGAGTCTAGTAATTAGTATTAATTATTAATGTAGCTAAATTATTTATACATCTAGAGGTTCTTTTTTAAAACTGACAGTTTTGTCAGAATTTAATTCGACTTCAAAATTCACTTATATCCATCTCATATTTTTAATAGGCTTTTAAGAAAAAAAGTGCCAGCATCAGAATTATTAAAAATTTAAATAATTCGTAGTCAAAGGAAAAGTTGCTTTTTGGGACAAAAGTTTTGTCACTTTTCATGCGTACAGAGGGGTACTATAACCGTTGCGTTGGTACAAAGTACGGTCGCTAGTATATCTTTGTAATCGCTCGGGAGAATTTATCTTCTACTATACCATCATGGTAAAAGTATGACGTTCTTAATTTCCCATTAAAATCTCGGCCCTGGGTCTGTATTTCAATGGGAAGTTATCATTTATCTTGAATTTTGTCTACAGAGTAAACTTAAGTTTTCTTTATGAAAAATAGAATATGTACACATTATTTCTCTAAACAGGTGCGATTCCAGATTACCGACGAATTTACTTTGAATTTTCAAAACAAATATACACATTTTCGTACATAAATATCGATTTTAATTTAAACCGTCTTGATATGTACCGATGAAGATAGCGTTTGTAACCGCGTCCTAGATTTATTTATTTTAAAACAAGATAAATATAATATCGATGTATATAGTATGGTATATTTAAATGAAATCATATCAAATTTGTTGAATATCATTAACAAACTTTTGTATTCGTTCAATTATTATTTCATGTAAATTTAAATTTAATCTAACAATATAAAATTACAGTTATTATTAATGTAAGTCCTACTGAACTGCGTATTTACTCTTTAAAATTTAATTTTTCTATAGATGGAGTCCTTATTGGTACCTCAGGTATAAGTTTTTGAATGCCTTTTTGTACTTTAATTATTCGTTCGATGTGTAGCTGCAGCAGAAACCCACCCCATTAGTCCATAATATTCTAAACGTTATTCGCAAAATGCATAGTATACACTTTTTTATATTTTTTTAGCCAACGATGTTTCTAATTGTCTTTAATAAATACATTAGCTGTATGACTTTACTGTATTACAAATATAAATGTCCTATCTGAAGTTCTCATATATTTCGAACCCAAGATATTTAGTTTTTTTTTATACCCCATTGATAAATTTAACGTCTTTAATAGGGTTCTGGCCCGTTTCACGCGTATCGCGTGCATGTGCAGATACTTATTAATTATTTTATTTTTTTGGTTTTATTTATTTAGTTCCTACTCGCGGGTGAAAATTTTTCTAAAAGAAATCGAGAGGAGATTAGTCAGCCTCATGGTGGACTACTTTGTGTGTTTACCTGCCTATTGATAAATGAAATAATTAAAAAAATAATTATTAATGAATCCGCCCTCTGTTATTTCTTGGGCCGTGCCATGTTGAACAATCGACAAAATTGGCGGATAGGAATTTGACTTCTATTTATATGTGAAATAGACTCATTTTTATCTGATAAAATTTGACGTTTAAAGCTCATTCGGTATTGCACCGTCTAAACGCTGTGTATGAGAGAAAAGCAATTGAAATTTCTCGCTTATGACTGCGAAGAAAGTCATTAAAAATCTCAAAATTTTAGTAATATACATTATTTTGCTCTAATTTGTAATTATACACCGTTTAAATGTCACATTGTAAAATTTCAACCTCTCAACTCAATGACATCAGATAATGTTTCTTGATTTATTGAATTACGCTATATACAAAACGTCATGTGTGTCAATTTTAAGGTTATAAAATAGACAAAGGATATGTAGGTATACTGGGTCATAAACACATCACGGCTATCAAATCTACGTTCGCAAATGTATAGCTATGTAAATAGTTTAAGGGGTAAGTAGGTTTTTTTTTCTATTTGTATATTCCTTATTCGTGAATTCTCTAAAATGGAATATTTACATTTTATATTTTCAATCAGTTATTTTTTTTACTTCCACTAATATTTCAATTCCGGGGGGTATTTTTAACGAGTTGTAAATAACTCATTATTAGGAAATAGATATTAACATTGTTTTTTTTTTTTTTATTTACATTTCGAAAATAAAGGAAATATCCTAAATAAAGAAAACAATAATATGCTTTTTATAATATTTATTTTTGTAGATTACTTATATAACGCCATTTTGAAATATAATTTAATATTTCCACTTTCAATTGGTTATTTATTCGTATACTAACATTGCTATGATTTTTTTTTATATTGCGAAGAGAAGGAAGTATCCTAAATAATTTTATTGGCCTTACTTATTAGATTTCCGTATACCAAGCTTACATTAAAGAACTAAGAATAACTATGCCAGGTATAACTATTTATACTCCTATAAATATATTTTTCATTTTTATTATACTTTGTTATACACGTTGTATTGTATGATCAATAAATATAATAAAAAATACGTGTTTTCAGAATATTGTATGATTTAAAATATTTTAACCTTTTTTCTTCAATGCATTATTTTTAGTCGATGCGTAGATTCAGACCAGGAGAATAATAATAAATTTAATATTTCAATTTCAATCTCAACACAGTACTTTTAGTCCCATGGAGTTGGGACTTATGTCTCAAATAATGTACAATAAGCTTATGTATGTAAATAAATAAACAATAAAATTTATTTATTTAATACGTTCATGTCCGTTACAAAAATATTATTCAAGGCATGGGTACATAACACGAAAACAAAAATAGCGATACAATTTAAATATGATCACATGGTAAAACCAAAATAGCCAGTAATTAGATAAAGGAGAAGCTATCCTCTCTGAACTTTCTTTCAGTGACACCAAAGATGTCGATATCCGAAGAGATACGTTTGAGTAGACACCGCTCTTCCTACTGGCATTACCATCGGCCGGCTGATTCTGCAGGCAGGAAGATAAATCAGATTTAGCTGTCTATGTTTAGGGAAAAGAAATAGGAAAATAAAGAAAAATACTCTCCATTACACCTGAGTTGATCGTAATACCACATATCAATCGGAAAAAATATATGGACAAATATGCATTTCTTCTTTTCTTCAAACTACTAAGGTTGTATACATAATATACATCATTGGGTAATAGGTATGGATGAAAAGATAAAGAAAATTTAATACCACCGGTCTAATCCATACTTTTAACAGTGATTTAAAAACCCAATTACCCAATCACCATTGTAAAAAGAACATTCGTTGTTACCTGCGCTGTGAAAATCGGATTACGGCCGTTGCAATCGTGAGTTATTTAATGATGAAAGTTTGCATTCACCATTTGATGGCTTTTTGAAACTGAAAATCATTTTCAACCACAGGAAATTCAATGAATTTTGTGTGATATTAACGGCCAGAAGTTAATTACAGTAATTCGAAAAAATGTTACGTAAATAAATTGACACGAAAAAATATTTGTTTGTCATTTTTTTACTTGTGTTGAAAACATGATTACATTCATTTTATTAAATCAAGCTTTAAAATAATACAAAACAATTGGAATAAACATTCATTCGTCCATAATTAATTTTTCATGCCTAATTGTACATAGGGCGCTGAATTGGTACCTAAACCAATTGCAAAATATCGTTTTTGTCACATAAAGTTAAGATGAGCACTCTTACGCCAATCCGGGGATTATGAAATACTGTACTGTAAAAACGCCTTTTTAAATATACATTTTTTGTCAACCATGTCGGGAATCGAACCCGAGACCTCTTGCATGGTAGTCAAACGCGCCGACCATTACACCACAAGACGGACAAGAAACTTTCGTCATTATAATAATTTTCTTAACTCCATCGTGGGTAAGGCATTGAATTGGTTCTCCAGTTTTAGTGTATTTTGATAATTTGATATACGAATGCAAGATAGAGATATATATCAGGTCTAGTATAGAATATAACGCTTTTAAATTATTTTTTCATGTCAACCATACCGGAAATTGAACCCAGGACCCCAGGCATTGTAACTGTAGCAAAATGGAATTGCACGTAGTGAACCAATTTCCAGTCTCCACTTGACTTTCTTTTTCGGGGTGGCCTGCCATTAGGTAGAAAACGGTATTCTTCATTCCGCCCAGACGCGGAAACTAGCAACTTACTTTTTTCAGGTCGATATTGGAAGTCTCACTTTTTTCCATGTTTCAATTATTGATATACTGACGATATACTCTGGCCATATTGCCCCCCGGTATTGCTGAGGCCAGGCTCGAAAGCGAACCATTTTTCTTCATTGGGAGCCTAGCACTCAGCCAACAAATACCGGGGTTCCTAGCTAAATCCAACAATTTATTTATAATTTAATTCTTATTTATTTAGTTATCTAAATGAGCGTCCAGAACAGCCAGGTATTTAATTAAAATAAATATTAATTAAACGTTTTTGGTAAGGAAATTTTATTTAAATAATTCATATGTTATTTAATTATTGGAAGTTTGAAGATTTACTCAAGATTTCTAATCGTTTAGAATTATCTCACTTTTAACCTCTGTTGCCAATATATAAGATGTATATGAAACAATCGTGTTCCGAAAGGTTTGTTTTTAAATTAAAAAAGTGAATAAAAAAAACTAACGCATTAAATATATCATTGAGATTCCAGAATGCAAAATTTAAGGTCAAACATTATGAAAGTCAACGTATAAGGATATCAAAATATTACCTGATAAATAAAGAACTAAAAGCCTTTTACTATATTTACGCTAAAACTTAAAATATTTATTTTTATACGACCTTTATTATTGTCAAATTCTTAATTTTGGTAATTTTTGATAAAAATAATGTTTAAAAATTACTTCTCGGGTTTTCACACTTATGTATTTTAATTTTAAGAATAAATATTATATTTCATGGGTGTTCTTCGACTCTTCTGGTAAAGTTTGTGTATTTTTAATTTACTCTATTTATGAATGGTCAACACCGTGATGACTAGGCGGATTATTATGTACGTCTTTTAAAAAAAAAAACAGTCTGTCAGATGAAATTGAGGTCCAACTTGTAGAATTGATGTCAAGCATCAAAGCTCGTGTTTGTTTATTTATTTGACGGACTTATACAGTCCATTATAACGATGGTAAATACAATTTCTTATTATAAATACTACTAATAAAATAAATTACAACTAAATAAAATTAAAGCTAGAACAAAAAAAAATTACTACCTAAAGACAAGATCCGGTCTATCTTAGTGATTTTTTAATCCATAAAGACTTACACCAAAAAATTCCAGATCTTGTCTCGAGTTTACAATACGACACAATCGGGACATTGGTGCATGCAAGCATATACAATTCATGATTAAAGCGCTGAAGTTGAAACTAAAAAAACTGCATGTACTTCGCATTAATAACATTTAGATTACTATATTACTGTAGTGGATTTTTTGTTGAAATGAAATGATTGTTACTTACCCCAGTTTCGTTGCAAGGTTGCGTGAAGTTTGAATAAAAGATTCATTTACATTGTTTGTAGATTTAATATATAATATAATGAATACAGTACATACAACGATGCGATTAAATATAATTAAACACTGAATGAAATTAACCGTGACGCGAAATTTACGTGATGTGGGTAATTGCAGGTTTTAGAAAGAGAAAGCAAAAGCAAAACTGAACCAAAGCTGATCGAGGACACGCAGATTCTGGCTGCGGGAGCAGTCGGCCTGTTTCCGGTGTCCGTTCGCGGTGCTGCCAGTGGTAGAAATGTAGCACAAGAGTGTGCCCATACTATTATTATTGGCATTTTTATATACAAACATATGATGTACATAGTAATAATAGTTATTAATACGCCTTGATAATGAAGCAGTCCTTTTTCGAAACCGGTTTAATTAGATATTTTAATTTAAGGAGTTTAATCTAAATAAATATATTTGTTTATTTATTTAACTTTTTGTACATAATGTTGTTTGTACATTGGCGGGCTTATTGCCAAATGGCAATTTCTTCCAACCAACCAATAAAATAAAAGTTTTATTTTTATAATTCAAGCTACAGAACATATTCAATAGAAAAAAAGATTAAAAAGCTTAAGATATATAAAAATAGAAATAAACGTATTTGTTTATAAATAACCTTAAATTAAAACTATTACTCAATGGGAAAAAGGAAAAAAAGAGGAAAGAGGAAAAATGAAAGGAGGCGAGATAAGGAAGTGAAAGGAGATGCTTCTTCAGGCCTGATTTAAACAGAGATAATGTAGTAACATCTTTGATAGTGGATGGAAGATGATTCCACAGTCGAGCCGCATGGACACTATATGAGTTAGAGAAGAAAGAGGAATTGTGGATGGGTATTAAGAGATATACAGTTGAATGTAATGTAATGTTGAATATCTAGATACAAATATTAATTACGTCACTATTCTATCTCACTTAATTTTAAATTTATGATGATGACGACGATGATGATGATGATTCAGAATGATGACGATGATTTTAATGACTATGATGATTTTCAGGAATGTATGTAATGCGGATGGTCGGTTTCCTGTACTGCTTGATCGTGTGCTTCGACATAACTGCGGTGTGCGGCTCCCCAGGACGCTCTCCAGCCACCGCTGCTATCATGGCGCTTCTGCTCATCGGGATGCTCGCCATCTTGCTCGCCATCTCCCGGAAACCACAAAACAGGTGAGTAACCGAATACTTACATCAATACTAAACAATTCATAGTTTTATATAATTTCATTATAATTTTATGGGAGGGTGTATATGGTATTGCCTTAAAAGGAAATCGCCTTCCTACGTACCAAACCGGTAAATTAAAAAAAAATCTTGATAAATATGAACATATTGCATAAAATAATAGTTTTGTTTGAATATTTTTTAAAACCGATAATTGTATTTTTTTAAATCAAAGAAAAAGAAATCATGTAAATTTAATGCACTGAAAAATTGTACATTTGCGTATTTGTCAGGAGGTTTTTGATAAATATAAAATTAGCATTGTGCCTTTTCTAGTAACGCGTTTTATAAAAACTACAGACCTGTAGGGAAGATGGTCAATAAAATGGACGTCCTATGAAACGGACATTTGCAGTTACTAGATTTTTGTCTGAACTTGAATAGTTTTAATGTAACATGGAAGTATGTTACTCTTGAGCATTTTATTGTGTATTGAAGACGTCTGTGAATTTTTCGTGTCTCAAAAGTATTCTTATGGCTCTTTCCCAACACTCAAAAATATAAGCGTTAGTGTTCATTTTATTTTAATGTTAAGATATCTTTTACTGGTACTATAAGGTACATTAAAGAGTGAATATAGTTTAACTCTTTTTAAAATAAGTTAAAATATTCTAATTTATTTAAAATATTGAAGAGTTTAATGAAACGAATACCAATAAGTACAATGAAACGGACATCCGGTTTATGGTATTTTTGTGTCCGATTTATGATTTATTTCCCATTAAATTATTACAGATTATAAGTTCTGAACAATAAAAAAGTATAAGATCGACGAACACAGTAATTAAGGAAGCGGTGAAAGAAATACTTGAAAAAAAAATCGGAAACACACACCTAATGTTAGGAATAGAAACGTGTTGTCACAAAACGAGAAAAGCTTTTGGGAATTATTTAAAAACAGCGTCGAAAATGTGCTACAATTTAATGGCTGATCTGGAATTTAGATGAAACTGGGTACAGCATAGCTTTTGATAAAAAAACAATTTAATGTTTTAAAGTTTATATAAGTTCTCAAGATGTTATGAACTAACTAAGTAAATAACAAATCCACCAAAAATCATAGCAGTCCGGGGATCGAAACATGTTAGCCAAAATACATCTGCCAAAAGAAGAAATTTGATTACCACGGACGGGTTCATAAATTCTTCAAGGGGAATCTTGCCACAAGTTTTTGTTTTCCCGAGAGTTCACAGATTGGGATGATCTTAAAAGGACCTAAACGATCTCTCGGTTTCACCAATTCTAGTGGTTGAATAACAAAATAATTGTTCATCGACGTGTTGATGCATTTTTCAAATTTCTCAAACCCGCAGAGGAATCTGTGCGTTTCCTTTTGGTGGACAATCATTCTTAATATATTTTTTATATATCTTTAGTTTCTGAATTATGTTTATTATTTTATTAATTAAATTCGCACTTTGTTTGTTAAAAAAAGCTTCTAATGTTTAACACAACAATATAATACATGAATATTATTCGTACTACTAAGTATAGCGTACACTTCATGGCACGCTGTGTCTGTTTCACGAGACCGCGTTCGTGGAACGGACATTTCCCAAGTATTTGAATTTTTGTTTTTACTACACCTAAAATAATTTGTTTTCTTGAAAATGTCCGGGGTGCCTATAAAACTAGTCGGATTTATCAAAGCTCTTTACTCAAGTAGCGAATATCAAATCAGAATCAACGATGTTATCACAGATTGGTTTGAGGTCACCACCGGAGTTCGTCAAGGTTGCGTCCTTGCACCGTTCTTTTTTATAATCCTCATGGGCTTCATCCTAAGAAAGTTAATTCCACTAGATCGAGGAATATCCATCTTTTCCTCCCAAAAACTCTGCGACCTAGAGTATGCCGATGATGAGGTTATAATTAACGATTTATTTGGGGGTCTTCAGGCTACTGTAGATACATAGCCTAAATAGGTACTCCGTATGCATGGGTTTGAAAATCAATATTGCAAAAAATCATATACTGTGTAACACTTCATGCCTTGATGCCTAAAATTCCCTGACTCTGTTTGACAGAGTCATCGAAATGGTCAAGAGTTTCAAATACCTGGGAGTATATGTTACGGAAAATAGTCCCGATCACAAAAACGGCATTTCTCAATTTGCAGAAAACACCCACAGCACTGGAAAAATCTTACGGTACTTAAAAAATATTAAAACTGGTAAATACGTAATTAGATTCTTGTGTATTATATTTTTTTTAAACTTATGTATTCATTGTTTATCATTTGTCAAGGTCAAAAACATTCCAACTTTTAAGTAGATTTGATTATTTACTTTTCTATAGCTGGCTGCTTTCTGTATAAATACGTTCAATTTCAGGTAGCTCTCCGCTTTCCTTATTTCTGATTCTTACAAACCACCGCATTTCCAAATATATAATTTGAATAGGGTGAATGTACCAATAATCGTTACCCATGAGTGTTTATTTCTCAGGAGTTCCGTTCTCTACATGACACCCGGACTGCCGTTTGTTCCTGCCATAGCCGTCACCGTCAACATTTATCTCATCTTCAAGCTCTCCATCCTGACTCTAGTGAGGTTCACTGTTTGGATGACCCTGGGTAGGAACTGCACCTATATAATATATACCTTGGAGTCGCCCGTAAGGACAAAAACCATTACACGTATGGTTATCAACTACGAAGTTAGCTACAATTTACAGAAACACAACGGGCCGTATGAACTCAGGTCGAGAATGAGGAAGTCCAGTGTTTTTTCGTTTATTTTATGTAATTTGTTGATCGTCTATTAAACTAAGTAGAAAAAACTCAATCGCTATGAATTTTTAAAGTTTTGTATTTTTTAAGTAACTTCGCTAGTCTCAAGTTCTCTTCCCGTGTGTGACTGAGCTCTGCTGATTGGTGAGTTACCTTGCCGTGAACCGGAAATCTGTCACAACTCTCTTAACATTCGGAGGAACTAGTGACGTAATGCAAAGTGGCTCGTCTTTTTTTTCCTACATTTCCAAGAAACTTACAATTCTAATTTTTACCTCGCGCAAGAGTACATTTTTATATCGAATTTTCCGTAAGGCTGAACTTCCTCATTGCAAGCGTAAACCAAAACCGCCTGTTACACGTCTGCCGTTAAACTAAAAACTAAACCAATAAATTGAAACGCTTTTGTTCAATACAATAGACCTAAAGGGGAGCAAATTAATACTGTAAGATACACATTTTACACATTGCCGTCATATTATGAATCAAAGTTCCTTACTACCGGATACCGGTATATTATGAAAAGTGTGTTATATTTATTTAAAAACTTAATTGATTGAATCGGCATTCACTTCGTTACACTTCATGTTGTTTTATAATTTATTTTTATTTTTTTGAACTCGGCAATGGTTATTCTCACGGATCTGATATATTTGGTGTAGGGTATTGTTCCTATAGAACAAACCTTTTGAACTTTTTCAAAGATGGTGAATGGTAATTATATTTATTTATTCATGCATTTCATAATATATTTACAGTTTTTGTTCACTTTGCCCAGCTGTATGAAACAGTACTTATGATTTTCTTGTTGTATTACTGTAAAATATTTTATTATTTAAACTTTCTGCTGAATATGCTGTATAATTTTTAGGTTCATTTTTCAAATATAAATCTTGTATAATTTTTAGGTTTATTTTTTTTTTATAAATCTTGGGTATAAGGAAATTAATGTTTAAAAAAATAATAATATATTAAGGCAAATATGTTAGTATTATAAATGTTTGAAAAGGGCAGATTTGCCGTTTATGTTAATAAAATAAAAATAAAATAAAATAAATACCAAAACCAATTAGGTATTATTACCTACACCAATTTTTAAAAATATACTTGCTAGTATTTTTTTTTGCACCACAACAGGCCAGGAGGCCCAATTACAGTAGTGAATTACATCACAGAACACCCACATGAGAAAAATCATATTTTAATTTTTGTGTTTCCACCGGGTATCGAACCCGGAACCTTCCGTGCGTGAGTCAAACGTCTTGACCACTACACCACGGAGGCCGCCTTGTTTAATTAATTAAAAAAATGTTCTAACTTTAAAAATAAATTTCCCAATATGTTTTTATATATTTTTTTTTAAATTTATTTATTAAGGAAAAACAACAGTTGTTTTATAAGAATACAAAATATGAAAAATAGTACATACATCTAGTTAAAGTTTTTCACAAATATAATGAGAGAACATGTTACACAGTAAAGAGAAAAATAATATATTATATAAGACATGAGAAAAAAAGAGCTCGTAAGAAGGTTAAGGGATGAGGAAATAGAGTGGAGGAGTGGAGGAGAGGGATTTGTATAATATAGTTGACCAATTCAAAATTTTGATATTATAATAAAATAAACATAATTAAAGGAACATAAACTTATTACACACTGACAAATGTTTCATTTTACAGTGTTTAAAAAAGTTTTTTTTTGAAGTCATAAAATTTTGTACTAAAAATATATAAATGGGGACAAAGTAAATTAAATTTGGAGCAGCTACAATAAATAAACGAGTTTTGAACATGTTTTTTTTGGGCAATGAATTATGAATTATTTTTTTTAAAAATAAAAAATGTACACACAAATGTAATAATGACTGTTTTACAGGTTTCATTATGTACTTCTATTACGGAATCAAGAACTCTACTCTCGAACTTGGCAAGGAAGATGAAGAGGAAGAAGTACAAATTCAGGTACCGAAGGAAAAGAAGAGGCGCAATGAACCAGACCCAAACAAAAGCATCTTCGAAGGGGATGGAAACTTCAACATGGGGGCTTATGGAGGGTAAATGATACATACGTGTACTTATCTTTATATATAATTCCTCTGTACATGTGATGTCACCGTACTCCTCCTAAACGGCTTAACCGATTTACATGCTGTTTTCAGATAAATATAGATCTTTACGCTGTGTGTGTTCATAAATATTAAAATCTTCAATCGAATATGTTATAAATAAGTTAGGAGCATAAATGTTTTATTCATCGATCTACCGGGGTTGCATTCGAGGAGAATGCATTTGCAGAAAAATGGAAAGATGTTGTTTTTTTTAGTATAAAAAAAATTCGTTTTTGAATGTTTACAAAAAGCATTTTTTTTTTGTGGATCTCAATCAGATTCCTTCCTTAAATTCCTTATAATTTCTACCCATTTATTTATTTTTATTGAATTTTTGGTAACACTTAAATAATATTAAATTCAACACATTAAAAAAAATCGTATTCCCACATAAGCACACCCCTCTGTTGGTGAGAAGACCGGAGTTTGACTTTTGCAAAAAGAATGCCATATTTGAAAAAATATTAATTTCTTGTTTTAGAATTCAACCTCAACTCAACATGTACCTAGGTACCTACTTAAATTAAATATTTGAATATAATCAATTTTTACTTTTGGAATTTAATCACAAAAAGTACCCAAGTACCTGCTTTTCAATGAAAAGTCTTTTTCCAAGCTAATAGCAGGCAAGCCAACGTTCGATCAGGACAACATCTGACGGGTCCACTAGTATGACTATAATAATACTGAAATAAAATTAAATTACTAAATTTTAAATGGCCTACTCAGTAGCGTATTTTCCTACTATGGCTGGATGATGGTTTCTGGGATGGTCGGTATTGCGATTATTCGGAGGGGGTTCAGAAAAAAATCTGAGGTTTCTCTACATGAGGGAGTATCCGTGGCACTTTCCCGCTGCATTCCTCTTTGGCTTGCTCGGGACCTACAGTTTGCAACTTTGCAACTTTGCAACAGGGATGGGTTCACACTGGCGTATTTTTCAGGCTGACATTAGGTTGTATCGAGAACTCGGCCGTTTTGGAGAGTATCAATCCTGATGGATTTATCTGACAGCGTTAGCGCGGACTGTTTTATCTCCCGACTTCCGACTTTTACCGATTGAAAGAGCAGTTGAACTCGCTGAACATGATCACTTTGCCTGTAAACTCTTGCTGTTGGAGAGTATTATTCCTTTATAATATCGAGCCATTTCTCAAGGGTTCCTGGCCTAATGTGTTGTCCATATTTAACGCCTTAAATATTTTGTTTTACTTGTAATGTTATTTTGGTCCAAAAAAATTGTGAATTTCAAATATTTGTCTTAGAGGTTTTTCTCCAAGTTGGCCTACACTTTCTAATGAGGAATTTTGGTGTTTTTTATTTGTTAATCGACTATCAAAAAGAGTGTTTCTGACATTTAAAAGTCGAACCCCGTACAGTTATAAAAGCAAACTATTTGTACCTGCGAAACGTTAAAACACGCCAAACATCGAAAAACATGGCTACGGCGGAAACGGGAAGTCTATTTGCGGCAGCCGAAGCAACCTAACAACGCTATAATTTATTGGTTATTGCAAACACGTGACCACTTCAACCTGTGACGTTGCAAAGTATTTCATTTTTATAAAAACCATTTCTATGAATATTTTCATACATTTTCGAGAAACTTCGAGGCACCATTGAATGCTCTTATCTTTACCACGTGCAAGAAAACATTGTTTTATCAAATTTCCCATACCGCTGTACCTACGCATTGGAATGCACCTATTTATGGTGAACCTGTTATCTGTCTTTCGATATTAATCTAATTATATTTTGCAGATATTCTGGAACTAACTCCGGCTGGGACGATGTGGAGCAGTACGATTACAATAACCGCGCCTGGGGTTCGTCGGGAGCGTGGGGAGAACGGTATTCTGCTCAACCGACTTATTCTACAGTAGAACAGAGGTAGGATTCATGAAAATAATCGAATTACTCGATAACCATAATCGATTTTTTCGAGAACGTTAATTGTATTATATAATTTGATTATTTTCATAATATAATTATTAATTGTTTGACAGATTAGAAGTTTAAACACAGATAAAGAGAGGAGAATTAGATTTTTGTGAAGGAAATATTATGCTCTAGTCATTTACGAGGGTTGTCTTTGGCTATTTTAAGCGTTAATATGCCAGACAAAGTCAACAAAATTTGGAATGCTTTTGTGAAAGATAAATACTTTCAATTATTTTAAGACATGCAAATGTTTGTGGCATCTAAAGGGTTACGTGATTAATTTCGTGCTGTGTAACATTCATTTATCATTCTGCCCATTTTTAAATTCCGTGTTTCTTCAAATAATTTTCCCTCTGTTTATTTTTGAGTGTTCTCGTATTACTTAGTTAAAACTTTTGCAAAGAATCATATGTAATTTAACCCCTTTCTTGGCAATGTAAACTGTAGGATACATATTATGATGTAATTTTTTCTCATGAACTAAAACACGAGTAAAACAGCATCTAGTCATGACTGCTTTACCATATTTTTGTCTGAACTGCGTTACCACAGTGCAAACTTTGATCAAAACAAAAAAATAAAGATTAAGAAGCCTTTTCATTAATCATGTGTTTCAAAAAAAAATCCGTTCTACCGGGATAAGGGTTAACAATATTTGACGTTTTCTAGTTGGTGAAATAATTAGGTGGAATTTCGCCCATACATATAAAGATTTCAGCTATTTTCCTTTCGAAATATTTAATAATTCAAATAATCAGTCTCGTTTGAAAAACTTAATAATCGAAATAATCGGTTATTCCTTGCAGGTATGACGTCAAAACTAACAACACCAAGTCGACTATTGCCGAGGGTAAGTCTTCCTCCTCTTCCACCGTGCTGTGGCAAAATGACGCCAACACCTTCCCATCCTGGGACGACTAAATCCCACCTTGACCACCTTGCACCCAGCATTCTAATCTGAAGCATTCTTGCATTTTAGATAGTCATACAATTGTAAACCTAAATTAAATTTTAAATAATCAGCCAATTTTATTTGCCACACGTATTGGTTATATTTTTGGTGGCTGGAAACATCATTGGTGATATTTATATTCTAACGCACAGTGCCATGTCTGCGAATTTGGAATCTAAAAGCGTTGTTCACTTGGAAATTGATGTTGACTTTTACTGTCCCAGTAAATGTTTTAGAAGTAGGATTAAAATCCTACTTCTAAATTCATTCTTTAAAAAAAATTCGACGGTTGCCACATTCTTTTTTGGGCGATAATCTATCAAAAAATATCAAACTCCCAAAACTCGTGCTTCTTATAACAATGGGCGTTTTTATGACAAATAATTCATTAGCCTTTATTTTGAATATCGTCCTTAAGTTTCATTCAAATTTGCGAGCTAATAAAATAATATATTGTAAAATTATTAATCCGAGGATTATTTATTTTAATGTAGAGGTAATAAAAAATGTATACTTTTGAAAATGTACAATTATTATGAATGTCGTAATGACTAATTACAAACATTAACATTACCACCTTTTGAAAGTCATCTGTCATTTTATTTAATCAGCATAAAACATCGATGGATTAATATTATATTCAAGCTTGCAATTGTTTGTGGAAAGCATGATGATTGCATTACAAAAAATCGACTAAATTATTCAAAGAAAAAAATTGTCCTGAAGGTCGCGAGAGATGTGCAATTGAGTCTCAAATCTTCTCGCATAAACTTATTATTGCGAGAGTTCGTTTGTTTTACTCGTATTGAATGATCTACATATTAAGAATTCATTAATTTTTTTAAATAATCCAATCGGTGGTTCATTTATGAAGTCACTCACTACGTACTGTTTTTTATTATATAAACTTTACCACAATAATTTAAAGCCTTCTATACTAACATATGTTTTGTTTTGATGATTAACGATTTTCCAACCACCACATTCTTTTGAATCGTTACGATCCATCATATGTTTTATGTGTTCCGTTCTAATAGAATAAGTTTTTTCTCGTTTTTTAGGTGTATTTTAGAAGAGCTCAACATTATTTTTCGATTATTTTGACATGCGTTACATGGATATTCAAAATGTTCAATATTGGATTATCTGTATTATTTTATAGCATTTCTGCCTTGAATGTGTTAATCGGACTTCTAAAATAAAATAATCCAAATAAAACTCACTTAATTTGTGGGATACAAAATAATTATTCAATCCCCTATTAGAATTTAAATTATAATGTGTTTATGTATGTGCTGCTATAATCATTTATAATGCATTATTTACGTGTAAAATTTAAAATACAATGATACTGAACTTAATTAGCTTGATTGTTTTTTTGAAAATGTTATTTTTTTTAAATAAATTTTTATAATTTTATGCAACGCGATGAAGTTTTACTTCAATCCACTTTGATCGGTTAAAAACCTTGTATTTTCACCACTTTAGTGAGTAAAATTATTTTCAAAAGGAGATTCAACGCTACCAGTTTTACTATTGAGCCTAATGATCAAACATTTTTTAGCTTCTTGTCTTACCTAAACAGAAAGAAAATGTGCCTTATCTCTAAGTTATTCGTGTAACGAATACTGTCAAAAGGAGACAGCAATATTTTGTAACAGGCTAGCTTGAAATTCCAATTCTAAAAAATGCATCAATTTCATTTTAGTTCGCGTTAAATCTAAAATAACTTCATTATATATGATAAAGTTTTGTTTGTAAAAAATTTAACATTATTAGCCAGTAAATTTATTTTATCTTTAGCTGTTATTCTTACCCAAAGAAAAAAGATTAACGCATTCAATGAAATTAAAATTGATATTTTTTATCAGTCCTTTGCGAATGTAATATTTTCTATTAGAATTCTAATATTTTAAATTAATATTGTAGCTAATTAGCTACGGTATTAATTTTAAAGATCCTTTTGCCTGTGTGAATATAAAGTTATTATTGTTGTTAAGTCGATATTTAATTAATTATTTCAATGAATGTACTTATTAAATTTAAAATGTTAGGTAGGTTAATTCATTTTATTGTAATCTTTAAAGTAAGGGATACTACAAATATTTAAAAGTACCATGAATAAATAGTCGTTATCTTTCGCTGTGCCATTGAATGGGATATTTAATGAATATGAATATTATGGGATAAACATTATGAACAAGCAGAACGCGTTGATTATGGAATCACTCTGACTGGAATGAAGGAATGAAAGATTCAAGCGTTTGAATTTCTGGTCAACTGCGAATCAGTAAGTAAGTTTGAATTGTCTAATTAATATAGTAGTACATTGAGATTTAAAGGTTACGTAAGGCCTGGTTGCAAAGGAAGGGTCCTTCCATCTAACTTAAGTAATGACTGAGTTAAGAGAGATAGAAACCATTGTATGTATCGACCAACAGTCAGTGAGAGGTATTTAAAATAAATTGTGAAAAATAGACATACAATATCTACACTTTAATATAAATTAAATGAGTAACGATGGTCTTAATTTATGCATTCATAACTATACCAGTTCTATATTAATAATTGTATTTATCTTGAATTTATCATAATGCTTGAAAAATATAAAAAGTATCAAAGGCAACATAATAAATTTACTGCAATTCGATGTTTGATTATAGGTCGATAAACATTTTATTCATAAAAGATAGGTGTTCATTGAACATTAATTAATTAGATAATATTGTTACATTCCTTGTAAATATACCTTTTCATAAGAAACACTGAAAATTCCCTTTTGTTTTGTGATCATTTAATTAAGTTATTAATTAATTCTGTATCGAATTGGTGTACTTTTTAAAGTTAGTATTATGGTACTTACGATATTTTTTACAATTCAACTTTTAAGTTATCTTCAAGACTTTGCACATTATATTTTATTACGTTTCCTATCTTCCGATTATATTATATCAAATTATATATTTTCTGAGATAAGTGTTAAAAAATTATAAAAATGGGTAATTAATCATATTTTCTGAGACAGTATAAACATTTTACAGAAAGGATTAAAAATCAGTAAATAATAATGTTAAAGTTTCTATGAAGTGGATTATGAGCACAATGTACACATTAGTTATTTTATACAAAAGTACGAACGAGAACCTATCTAATTTTTCTCTCTGCGTACTTTTTTTCAGATTTAATTTGAGAACCAGACAGAATAACATTAATAATTTCTTCAGATATATCGATACAATGAAGGGTATATTATTATGATCCACCAAAAGAAATTATGGTTTAGAAAAAAAATTAAACATATGAAAATTCTTACATTTGTTTACTAACAGGATGAGCAAATACTACATTTAAGCATAATTTACGAAGAATGTGTATTTTTTTAATATTTATGTAGCCAATCTTAGTCGAATCAACAAAGTACATTTTTGCCTTCCAATATTATCATTACATTGACATAAATTTGTAAATACCCGAAATTTATATGGAAAAAGAGTTTAAGCAATCGTGTTTACATTTTCTGTTTTATAATACTCGTATTTAACAGCAACATTTCTAAATCTTAACTAGAAAATATCATATTTGGTTATTTTTAAATAATAGAAAAAATTCGTGATCGATCTGCTTGAAAATATGAAAAGGAAAATCCGTTTCGGATTTAAATAAATAAATTATAAAGAAATGAGGTCTGAACAATAAATTTACTATTATGTATTAAATAAACTTGTGTTTTGATCGTGTTTTGATCGTTTAAAAAATATGAAGGAACGGCAATTGTAATTTAAGGAAAGTTTTAGTTGTTCATTGTGTAAATTAATGAGTAATTTTAATTCTTTGTTTTGTTTTTCATTTCATGAACTGTACATTTGAAATATTACCTATATTCTCTATACTCTTGATTTTAAAATAATTATGTCATAACTTTTGATTACATTACCTACGAGCATGTTTGTCATTAAATATAACTGTTCACACTATAAAATTAGATTATACATTATACTGTTTCCCAGTCGATATTAAGAGTATTTCCAACTATAATCACATCATATCATTTTAAGTAGAAATATACTACTTTACCTTAGTCCATACAGGTTTTTGGCATTTTATATGAAATAAAAATCTTCAAATACATATTATCAAAATAACAATGTTAATTGTTTTATTACCAATTGATGAAGTAATTTCTTCTTTCTTCTGAAGAAAATTGTGAGCTATTCAGTATGTCGTAGTGTAAACATTGAAGAGACGTGTTTTGAAGAGTTTAAATGTTGAAAGGGAGGAGAAGTTGGCAAAGGTACCTAATAGCTAGGTATTGTACATAGGACATGGGAGTCGTTTGTGATCCTAGATAAAAAAAAAAGCAACTTTCTTAAAATAAGTTATTCAATGTTATTTAGTATAATAAATAATAAACTGTATTGAAATATATGTATATTATTGTGATTTAACTTTACTGAGTATCAGCTACTAACTCCGTAAGTATTAGGAGTATAATGAACAAAAATGGCTTGAAATTATCTTGTTTCCTTGTTAACTGTACTAATATTAGAATCTTATAAACATTCAACAATATTATTATTGCAAAACGTATCAAAATCAATGTTACATTTACAATAAACAAAAAATGTTTTGTCTTAATGCAATAATCATTATTACTGTTCCCATTTCCCCCTCCATTTTTCCAGTGAAGTCCTCAGTAATAAAATAAAATACCTCTTTTAAAGAAAGGCACGATAATGCAGATCACAGGGATCAGGAATAATTTTGTAAAAAAAAAACAAATTCATAAAATGATATTAAAACAAAAACATAAATCTGATAGTTGAAAAAATATCTGAGACCTCCAGGAACACATAATAATTATACAATATAACATTTATCAATATACAAAATTGAATTTGTTATTTTGTCTATATAAAACGATTACAATCATAATCAAAACTTTTCTTAAAATTCATCGCTCGCTTTTTAATAGGTATAAACAAAACACCTACGAGTATAAGACTACCCGCTTGTACCTACTAACAAACAAGAACTAGAACACGCACATACACAATACCTACGTACCAAATGGTTACCGTCAAACATGACAATTTGCCCAGTCATGACAATTCTGCCCACTGCCGAAATCCTTAACAAAATCCAGTTTTAAAGTAAGAAAAGTTACTGGTATCATAAAAATTACATTTAGTAAGCATATTTTGATAGTTCCATGGCAAAACGAAATATTTAATTTACCGACAGCTTCAGTTGATCACTGGAAATTTGAAGTTAAACTTGAAGGTCTGTTTGTGTATATCTACAAATATTGTCACAACTTTTGTTGTTGCGGAGTTTGTGTTGAAAGGAGGCAAGTAAGTTTTATATATTTCATTGCATACATAATAAAGACGCTATTGAACGTATCTATTTGAACAAACACAAAAGATATTTTTATATAGATATTTATCTAGGGTTGTCGCTACATACTACATTGAAAAACATTCTCCAAGAAAGTAGAAAAAAACAAAGTGGAAAATATAAAAGAAAATGAAATAAATGGCAAAAACATGATTTTAAACGAGGTAACGGGATGTTTTGTTCAAACTGGCCCATAAATCAGATTTTTTGCCAAAGATAAGATAGACAAATAAAATTTTAAAATCTGATGGGGGTTTCAACTCAAATACACGCTGAAAATGAGAAGCCAGTTATTCTGTTCATTAAAACTTTTTATACCACACAGCAATTGGTAAACAATCCATCCGATTTTTCTCTGCCATCAGGATCAAAAGATACCTACACCTTTAAGAGGAGAACATTAAAAAAAAAACATAGTGACACGGAAACAACAGAATTTGATGCCTACTCAGTTGATGAATCAACAGATTTCGAGACATTCATCATATGTCATTACGACGAATATGAACAACGTGCCTCCGAATCTTCGGCCGAGGAAAATGAAAAAACAGTGTCTGATCCGCTTGAAATTAATAACGGTGAAGAAGTCGCTTTCGTTTTAGTAAAGTTTAACACTGTTGATACGCAAAATGACAAATATTATGTCGGTTAAGTTATCAGCGCATCAACTACCACAATTTTAATATTGTTATGTCATTTGTAAGACGCAAACGTAATGGAGCTTTGTGTGGTCTCAAGTTGAGGATATTGCTGATGTATTTAATTGTAATATAGTGAAATCTTTACCTGAACCTGTAATCTTGCGTCAAGGTTTTCATGAATTCAATGTTAATCTTAAAAACTGCAAGATTGAGTCATTTTCTGTGAGTAAATTAAAAATTGTTACACAAAAACCAATTTTAATTTTTACCATTCAAAAATAATTTAAACCATTTTAAAAAGTAGTGTTAGAATATCCGACCACATTTTAGAAAGTCTTGTTTATTAAATTTGCCAGCTTTTTGTGAAATTATGAAGACTTATTTTTTTATTTTAAATGTTTTTTGTATAAATATTTTTAACAGTCTAAAGAAGAAAATAAAATTTTGGGGGCAAGCTCCTTTAATTACGAAAATCGCATCAGAACTGAAATAGTTTGTAAAATAAAAAATGGCTCATGCATAGTCAAAAACGAACAAATTAAAAGGATTATAGATAAACTCCTTTTGTTTTGTTAAAAATCCAATTATGTGCCAACCCTGGCCCACAATTCCACATTGCATAGAAAAATTGATTTGATCACGATGAGGCCTCTTAGCCAATCACATGAGATTAAACGAAAAACTAACCCTTATTATGAATATATAAAGAGCTCTAAAAAGTCCAAAATAAAAAACGTGTGTCCTTATTTACGAAAAAACGTTTGCTGAACCAGCTTGCTTATAGCAGGCAAGCCAATGTTCTAAAGTGTAAGAGAGAAATATGTAAAGTTAAAATGATGTATTTTGTCATTTTCGTAATTTATTTTGGTTTCGAATTAAATGTCAAGTTCACATCAAAACACGGCTGGCGATTAAAAAATGACTAAATTAGCGTTGGGCATGAGTTGGTGCCATAATTTTAAAAGACTCAGGGTAAAACGTGGTCTGGCTTTTTTTTATTCAGGTATTTTCTCCATAGATTGTGTTACTAGAGTAGTGATTTTTGCACTTTTTTGATTTGAGTACGATGAGGCCTCTTAGGCGATCACATGTGGAGATAAAACGAAAAACAGCTATTACGAACATATAAATAGCTCAAAAAAGTCCAAAATAAATAACGTGTGTAATAAATTACGGAAAAAAGTTTGTTTAAACATCTAATAGCAGGCAAGCCAACGTTCGGGCAGGACAACGTCTGTCGGGTCCGCTAGTTATAAATAAAAAGAAGTCGTACTTGCATAATATTTTAACATTATTTCTTTCAACAAAAGTTAAATACAATAAAATTAATGAGACATATTAATGAATATTTAAGTAAAAGATTTAAACACAGAATTTACGTTTTATACAAATATTTTCTACGTCGCGGTTAGCAATAATTTCGGATGACTACGATCGTTGATCCTGGTAGTAGGTGGCGGGCAGCAGAGGTAGAGAGAAGGGTGTGCGATCAGCTTGTCAGTACTTTTATGGGCTTATCTACGTCACTGATCCTCTGGGTTGCCAACGTTGCAACTGTCGCGTTCGTAGACTATGCCCGACGGTTGGCGGTACCTACTTCTGAGGCACCATAAAGGTTTGTTGAAAATTAACAAGTCCCTAGGAACTATGTCTGTAACAGACTGTGACACAGAAAAGTAGCTTGAAACTGAAATGCACACAACGATCCATGGAAAAACAGATGCTCGGTGTAAATCTAAAAGACGGAATAAGAAATGAAGAAATAAGGCGCCAAACCGGTTTTGTAGATAAATTAGATCTTACAGCAAACTAAAAAATGAAGAGGGCAGGACACTTGGCGAGACAAAATGGTGACAGGTGGATACCCAGAATAATAAAGTAAAGACCATAGGCAAATAAAAGGGGCGTTGACTAACCACAAAAATGGCTCGACGACATTGCCTCGATAGAGCATGGATGAAAAAATGACTCACGGGAATAAGTGGAAACTTTTGGAAGATGCTAATATCCAGCAGTGCAGTGGTCGAACCAGGCTGAAGAAGAAGAAGATTTTCGATTACTTCGTGCGTTAAACATTGGTACAAATCAGGGGCGGATCTACTAAAGGGCTTTTTGCGCTGTAGCCCAGGGCCCCGTGGATAGAAAAGGCCCCCAGCCTCCATTGAAAACAATAGACGATATTATTGTGAACATATTGAACAACGAGAGCTGCGACCAAAACCGATAATATCGTACTTATCGAAAACCGTGTCTAATAAAAAAATAATTGAGATTATGGGTAAACAGATAACTGAACAAATTATAACTCAAATAAACAGCGACGACGCAAACTATTATTCAATTGTGATGGATTAAACCCTAGATCTGTCTCACAATGACCAACTTGCTATTGTATCACTATACTATTTTCGGGGAAAAGTGTATGGAAGATGTGTATCGTTCATTAAAATTAGCAGTCATACATTACATTTATTTAATATTTTACAAAACTTTTTAGAAACAAATGGACTACTATTGGATTGTTATCGGGAACATTCATAAATGACAACGCTGCTAATATGGCGAGTCACTACAATGGAGTACAAGCAAGCCGAAATTGTAAACTTTTTTGAAGTAGTGCAAAAAATATTCTTCTACCCAAAGGTGCCGTTTAATCATGAACCAAAACTAAAATTTACGTCAAAAAGTTTAATCCAGACATGGTCTTGTCACGTTGATGCTGTCAAAGCTTTAAAAAATAATTATGATGACATTATGAAAAAAATTTTAAGTTTCAGTGAAAATGAGGAAGAAAAAGTTGATTTCCGAAAAGAAGCGCGAAATTTATTAAATAAACTAGCGAATCTCGAAACTGCAATTTTGATTATATAATATTTTGGGAAGAAATTTTGGCGATTTGATTTAGTTCAGAAAAAAAGTACAGAGCTCTGGTTTAGATATTTGTGAAGGAAATAAGTTTATTTTGTCATAAAAAGAGTTTGTGAACAACATAAGGCAACAATCAGATCAGAAGCTAAAGGAATATGAAGAGAAAGCTAAAATGTACTAGTGTGGGAAAAGACCACAGTGACATAAATAAGAGACGCATTAATTCAAAATTTTTAGATAAGTCTACAGATAAAGGATAAATAAAAATTGAAAAGAATCGCGCTAAATGTTACGTTGAATAACCTGATTATGAATTTAAATAAAAGAAGCCAAGTCAATGAGACATGTATCAAAATAAATATTTTTTTAATGGATTTGTAAGACAAAAATATGGAACACATAGATCTGGAAGGTGTAGGTAATATTATTTATTATTATATATTAAATTATAATATTACAAAGGGAAAGACAATAAGGGTACGCCCATTGGTCCAAGTTGCAATAATTCTCGAAACAAATGCAATTAATTGATAAATTGGTTTTCAACCTATTTACGTGGTCGTCGTCAATGCATTAAAATGGCAGATATCTTTTCAGATTGGATTGATCTTACCGCCGGTGTGCCACAAGGGAGGTACTTTCTCCACTTTTATTTTCCCTTTTTATCAATCCAATAACAAAAAACCTCCCCTTTTCGTACCATTTATATGCCGATGATTTGCAATTGTATATTCATTTCGAACCCGTTGATAATGTTGAACACATAGAGTAATGTCACTTGCAGTCGAGCATATCTCTTCATGGACAAAAAAACATGGAGTTCTCATAAATCAAAAAAAAACCTAAATTGTACTTGTTGGTAGTAAACAAATGTATTCAATAGTGAATTTTTCCACACTTCCTCTTTTCAAAATAAATGGTACAGAAATTCCATTCATGACTTAAGTCAAAAACTTAGGTATTATCATTCATCAACATTTAGGGTGGCACGATCAGGTTAACGAAGTCAGTCGTAAACTTTACAGCAGTTTGCACTCACTTAAACAAACATTAGTCCAGAGCTTACTTCTTCCACTCCTTGACTATGCGGATGCATGTTATCCAGATGCCAACTCTGAATTACTTGATAAGTTAGAACGATTGTAGAATATTTTTTTACGTTTTATCTTTGATCTTCACAAATTCGACCACATAACCGAGTATCGCACGCAACTACACTGGCTCAGTATCGGGCATAGAAAAAAAAATCACATTCACATTCTATCACTTCTTCACAATATCTTAAATAATCCCACTTCGCCTGTTTATCTGAGAGCGCTGTTCAATCCTCTTTCACAACACGGACTATCTCTTCGTTCTAGTAACAAGAGAACTCTTTTAATACCCTGTCACCGCTCTTTCACCGCAGTAGCCGCTCGATTGTGGAATAATCCACCCACTAATGTTAGAGTCGCCCCTTCTTTATTTACATTTAAGTCAAGAGAAGTGAACGTACGACGTGAAACATACCTGGGAAATTAATATTAGTCATATTCAACAGTGTTCAACAAGATTTCACTAGAAGTGCAATTGAAGTGTATGAGGTTCTTCTACAAGCATTTTGTCACAACTATCTGATTTACTGGATGAATTGCTTTACCGCTACCGTTCGAGGGCGAAGCCTCACATTTATTTCGCTCATTTTTAAAAGAAAATATTTTAGGAGATAATAATTTATAAATTTATTAAAACTCGTTCATATGAGTCATAATATTTTTTATTTATATTCTTAAATCCCATATGTTGAGGGTAAATTCCGTCATCAAATTTTACTATCGCTTGGTAAACAAAATTTTCCTTCTGTTTTGGAAATACTGGCTAAAATTCTTTTAAGGATGTTTACTTTATATTATCCACGATAGTTCCAAAACAAATTTTATAATGGTTAGAAGCAGCCCTAATTTTCATATGAGCTTTTTCTAGTATTTGAGGAAAATATTTTTTGTAGGCCCTGTCTCAAAACTTTTATTGATAATATTTTTTTATCAATATTCCTACAGAGATGAGGTAGATTTTTTTTTTTTCCAATTCAGGATTATCGATATTCGAGCGTTTACAGGGCTTATGACCTGTCATTGGCTGGGTTGAGTGGCCACTTTACGTTTTACAACATTCCCCATTCCGCTTATTAGCGAATATCGACACAGGTACCATTTTGATTCTTGTACATATCTTATTAAATGAGAAACCATTCGCTAGCGTGTTGGAGCACCATCCATGTATTGATATTGAAGTTAAGTATTTTTAATTAGCATATTACTTTATTTTATGTATTTAAGACTCTTCCGAGTTAAATTAAGTACTAGTAATCGCCTGCAGATGATTCTGCAATTTATTTATACTTATATTTTGACCAGATCTTATTATACAACATTATTTTTTGGTATGTGTATTTTTTGTACATACACAAATCTGGATTTCTCCCGAGGGGGAGTAGGTAAATATTTTTTTATCAATATTCCTACAGAGATGAGGTAGAATTTTTTTTTCCAATTCAGGATTATCGATATTCGAGCGTTTACAGGGCTTATGACCTGTCATTGGCTGGGTTGAGTGGCCACTTTACGTTTTACAACATTCCCCATTCCGCTTATTAGCGAATATCGACAATATATACCTACTCCCCCTCGGGAGAAATCCAGATTTGTGTTTGTACAAAAAATACACATACCAAAAAATAATGTTGTTTTATTGATAACTTCGAATCACGTCACTCGCAAAACATGTATGCAAAAAAAATTCATCAATTTCTCATTTTAGTTAATTTAATTGCTCATTTTAGAAAACTTCTTATTATTAGTTAAAAAAATATACATACAATAATAATAATATATATATAAATATATCATAATAATGGACACTCAGTGATACACAAAATTACTTTTATCATTAAATAAATATTTTAAAAACAAATACTTTAGTCACGGTTCCACTACTAATTTCTTAGATTCTTACTTGAAATATAATATTGGCATTTAAAGCGTATTTGGTTTTTCCATAAATAAAAAACAGTTAACATTTGTCAAAGGTTTCCAAGTTATTGAGAAAAATATGGACAGTATATTTGCTGATCAAAGTCACCTTACGATTCAAATGTCGCCCCGTTTACTATTGATTCTGGCCTCAAGGTTGGCGAGAGAGGGGGAAAAAAGCATAGACAAAAATACGGGTTAAACTTCTTAGATTTTCACGGCCGTTAAGATGCACAATAAGTTTTTCTGGGATATTATGCCGTGTGTCATTCGTACTCTCTACCGACGTTTCGGATCGCGTTACAGCGTCCATCATCAGGGTTGATGTTGGTGTCAACATCAACCTGATGATGGACGCTGTAACGCGATCCGAAACGTCGGTAGAGAGTACGAACGACACACGGCATAATAACCCAGAAAAACTTATTGTGCAAAAATACGGGTTGTTTTTATTTCTATAAATGGCATTACCAACATTAACATAAATGCATGGTTCGTGGTGTACTGTTAGGTGGATTGGTATGATTTAATTCAATACCAACCGAATAAAATAGCTTTCCTGAGACATTGAATATTGTAAACGAAATTTATGAATTAAATTATTGATTATCAAGGCTAAAAGTCTTTGAAAAATCCTTTATACTCGTATGTACAGTATGATAAATCCGATATTCCTCCCCACTGATAATACCCTCCCATTACAAATTTAAAAGAATCACTATGTAAAGCGCCCTTGAGGTATTTTGTTACGAAAATGGCGCTATATAATTTATGCATAATAATAATTATTATTATTATTATAAACCTCATTCCTTTTGCGATGTGCTTGGATTTTATGGCACATCTGGAGCCTGCCGTAGTTCCAGGTATCGGGGCTGCACAATTTTTTTTAATATTCTAATGTGTATTAACATAATAGACATGTAAAATTGTTTTAATGATTTTTTTGACACTTATTAGAAGGTAATTTTCAAAAATGGCGTCCATTTCAGAGAACGAAAGTAAACACATCTTTGGTATTTTATAAAGTGTTTTGTACCTATACTCTTAAAACTAGATACTTTTTGTAAATACGTAACTATATTGCGATGAATATATGCGATTTACACCTCATATATAAAACAAAATCTTAAAACTATCCCAGATAGCAATTTAAACTTGCCTCAAGCTTGTATCGAGTTTGAAGTATCAAGAGTTCAAGCTTGACTCAAGTTTGAGATTGCAACTCTGTAAACTTGAGGCAAATTTAAAGCAAACTTCCTAGTTACCATTCAACAAACTTGCATGATGTTTGTAAAAAACAAACATCATGCAAGTTAGGATTTATTTATCAAAAAAAAAACAAAAAAACAAAAAAAAAACAAAAAAAACAGAAAAAAAAACGAAACAAAAAAAACAAAAACCAAAAAAACAAAAAATTCGAAGCTTCCTAAAAATATTAATATTAAATAAAGTATCTTGTTATTATTCTCAGTATATTTATTTTGAATAAATAATAAAAATTAAGGGGCTATTTTTGCCAAGAAAGTCAGGTGATGTGATGTCAAATAATTCATGTCAATTGACTGGAGATCAGAGTCCGGTGCATTCTTTTGTCTCTCAACTCTGAAACAAATAAATAAAACAATTTTATGGCTTACTAGCTTTTCGACTAGCGGGATTTCTCATGGTAAAAAGTATCCGACATTCAAATAAAAATTTGTTGCAACAGAGGGAAAACATTTTAGGAAGGAAATATGGAAGTCTAGGTATTTACTGGGCTTATGTACTGTCATTGGCTGGTTGAAGTGGCCACTTTACAGACTGTGTAACATTAAGCGTTCTGCCTATGTTTAAACATCTTCATTTCATCAACTCTTCCATCTGTTAACTTTTGTGAAGTATAAGAGCCTCTGGGGTTGAAGAATTGGTTTATTATATTGATATATTATCAACAGCCTTTTCGTTCTGTAAATAAAATATAATTCAATCAATTCAATTCAATAATAGTATAATGTTTGTGATATTTAATAATTAATCAATTTAAACTATTGTAATGCAGTGGATGAGATAATATCATTTTTACTTTTAAAGAGCTCTTGACAAGACGGTTTTGTCGAGTGACAGTGCAACAAAAACTCATTTTTTATGTTTTTTCCTCAGTGGCATATCAATAGTTTATCCTTTAAACTGAGTATTAACACATCGACAATATTAAAAGTTTTAAAATCGCCGGAAAAACGTCCAATGATAAATGCGTAAATAAAGAACCGCGCATTAAAAATGACATGAAACCCACGGACAAAAACGGTGAAATATATCATTTTTCTAAGACTTTGATGGTATTGCCAATCTGAATGTTGTTTGGAATTAACCACTTTTTTGGATATTTGTCATGCACTAAATTAATTCGGCGGCCTTTGTGGTGTGGTGTTAAAGACATTTGGCTCACACATGGAAGGTTCTGGGTTCAGAACACAAAAAAACAGTTCTGAAAAACAGTTCTGGTGAGAACACAAAAATTAAATGTGATTTTTCTTAAGGCTGGGTGTACCGTGCTGTAATTCACCACTGTAATTGAGATGTAAAATAAAAAAAGGAATTCTCTCCATATTTTTATGTATATGGCAATTGTTGATCATCACCATATGATTTTCGGATTCCGAAATGCCATTCTTGACATAACAAGATTCCAGCAAGTTTTGTCAAAACTTGTCTCTTCAAATTTGACATAACCATATTCCAGCAACTTTTGATAAAAACTTGTCGCGTCAAATTCTCCTTTTCAACCTTCCATCAATCTTAAATCAAGTTTGTACCAAGTTTCACTATCTGGGATAGTAACACAACAAACATAACTTACACAACAAACGAAAAGAAGGACTCCCTGGGTGGTCAGAGGCAGAGGATCCGAATACCACCTCCGTAAGGGGAGGACAAAATAAAAGAACGTGTGCGTTCCGCTTGGAAGGAAGCATATTCCCAACTAAATGAGCATCCCACGGAAACAGTTGCCTGTCCCACCATATTTTACCCACCTAGGCGTTAGCGCATCTGAGGAGCTCCTAATGCGATGCCTAAGTCCGGACAAACTGACGAAAGAGTGCGAAATTCGTATTGTTGGCCATCAGATCCACATTACACGCTAGTCGCATGACCCCTGTCAGACTATTCAGCATCTCATCTCTGGCATCATACAATAGCACACAGGATGTGTTCGGCCGATTGATGATTATCTCCTCAAGCACAGCTCGAGACAGGGGCAAGTCCAAGTTTATGAAGCTTGTCTCTAAGCTCCCCATGACCCGAAACTATTTGTGCGGTATGATGGTCAAACATCAAGAACTTACTACACATCCTGTGTCTGATGGAAGGTAAAAAAGACCACGTCCATCTCTCCGTACATTCCATGTCCCATCTATTCTGCCATTGATTGAAAGTTATCACATAGTACGCTAAATCTTGTCTCGGAAGGGCGCAGCTCAACACCAAAGTATTACATATTCTCTCCTCTCCTCACAGAGCGTTTTACTACTGCCTCTCTTGTCTCAAAATATATTGGGAGAACTCCTACAAGCACAGGAAAGTCTCAGACGCCACAGTCCTAAATACCCTTGTCAGTGCCAGCAGAGGAACCCTCTGTCCACTAAGAAGTGCTAATCTAGCCACTCCGATATCCAAACGATGTACTCGCAGGCAATTAGTTCAGTTTTGACAGATACAAATTCGTAAACACGATAAATGACACCACACAATGAAAATTAGCAAAAATGACCGTTATGGCGCGAAATCAAAAATAGTTGCTTAAAAGTAATAAAAAAAAAAGTATACCCGTCTTTCTCTTTTTTTCTCCTTTTTTTGAGTTAAAAAAGTGCATTTCCCGATGCACCACTAGGTGTGCATAGGGTAATGATAGTGAAGAAAGGACATATTGTAGGGTTTCTGGCACAAGTTGGTAACTACAATTTTTCCGAAAGATGAAATCTTCATAAATGGCATCAAATCATCTTAGTTTAAAAAGTAAAGAAAAATATTTCATACTTTATTATTATCCAACTTGCGGTTTTACTTGGACTGCTGATTTGGGATGAGCTAACTTTAACCTATATCACAATTTCTAGAAGGTTAGTTACCAACTTGTTCCAAAAACCCGACGATAATAAATTTTATTGCATGTAGAGGGTTTACCAATAAGAACAATATGATTTATAATTTAAACACAGTAAATTCAGTCAAAAAAGTTGCGGAATAGTTTTATTAGGTGGTATGTGAGGTGTATTATTTAATCAAAATATCATTTAAATGACCACTACGGCTTCTCTTGCACTGATTGATCCGGTGATGTCGATTTTCGATGATCCTGCAGCATTTCGGATGATGCGGTTGCCACACTCTATGGTGCAGCGAATGATGGCTTCGAGCTTATCAAGAGTCATGCGTTTGTTGTCTAAATCTGTGATTTAACATAGCCCCACAGAAAATAGTCATAGTAGAAAAAAGCGGTGTGGTGGCCAGTTGCATAGACCATTTCATGAAATAACCGATTCACCAAATTTTTCACGCAATAACTTCATCGTAATGCCCGCTGTATGGCATGTTGCGCCGTCTGCGTCTTGTTGAAAATGAATACCGTCCTCATTAATTTCTTCAATTTCGGGAAAGAAAATATCATTCAGCATGGCACGATAGAGCTAACCATTAACAAGAATGGTATGTCCTTGCTCATTTTTTTCTAAATATGACCCAACGATGCCACACCAGACAGTAAATTATAGGGATGTAATGAATCCTCATCAATCACTCAAGGGTTTGACTCGCACTAAAAGTGGGAATTTTGCTTGTTGAGTTAAAAAATTAGTCTCATCTGAGATAATTTTTAAAATGAAAATCGGCATTTCCGTCCATCTCCTCTAATGCCAAATCAGCAAACTCTTGACGCGAACGATGATCATTTAGCTTGAGTTTTTGTGCCAATACCATCTTATACGGATGTAGGCCCAAGTCCAGTCGCTAAATTCGCCAGATAGCCATCGTGGATAGGCCTAACTCTTGTAAACGGCGCAAAACGGAAACATTATCTACCACACTTGCTTGAACTACTATATTTTCTTCACTTCAAGCACTACGAAGCCGTGTCGGTGGTTTACTATCATGTATAGTAAATTCAGTCTCCAACTTTTGAATTTTGGACGAAAAGCGAGTCAGAAGGAGCAGAATGCTGACCATATTTTGCATGAAATGCTTTTTGAGTAGGAACAGAACTTCTCAAATTTCGATAGAATATTTTGACAATTTCCAAACGCTGGGGCAACGTGAAACAATTCATGATGAAATGGCAAACCTTACTTATGACAACTGACAGCAGATGTCAAATTTTGAAATTTAAGTATGCTCGCCCAAGAGCTAGAAAAATCCTATCCTCCTATTGGTTATTTTTATTTGAGCCTTGTTTACACTAGGACAATACAATGGATATCACAATATTGTCATGTCTCGGCTCCGTGGACAGCCTCGACCGCGCAGAACATAAACGCTGGGACAACACGAAAATTCGGCCGCAGTTCATACGTCACCGCTACGAAAATGAATACACGACGGCGTTTGTTACGAGCGAGTTCGCGAAAAATATGATTTCTTTTATACTAAGATGTATTGGAATTGTTGGAAGATCAATTAGATAATAATAAGAAAAAAACTATAGATTAGGAAAATTGGATGGCGCGTACATGTCTAAAAATGGTCAATTGAAATAGTATTTTTAATATATATTCAGTCTTAAAAATGGTGAACGAAAGCAGTTGAACTTTCCGACAAATAATGCTTGACGATTGCGAGACGGCCGATTTATAAATAAATGTGTACCTATATAAACATCATAATGGCAATAACAATTGACAATTGTATGACAATTGCCTTACAAAATAAAGAATTCAAAAAGTTTTGGAGAAAATCATAGGGGTGGTATTCTAAACCACTCTCGTGGGCAATATACCACGTTAAAATCATTTTGGTATCCTGAACGAATCTCGTAATAGGTATCGTTAAAACCACGCATGCGCACAGCATACAAATAAACTAACCTTGTAAATCTGGCAAACGTCAAACATGCGACCCGCGAGATGTTTTGTTTTTAAAAATGTATGTTTATTTTTTATTGTGAGCTACTAAATTGGCAATTAAATATATTGCGTCATCTGTAAAAACTCAAAAGACGCCATTATACAAATTATGACAAATCCATTTGTGCTCATAAATTGGAGGTTCGTAAGTTTTTTTAAATTTGTCGGGACATTTTTAGTCTTTGTCAAAAATAACGGAGTTAATACAGGTTAAGTACTCGCAATTAATCAATTTAAACACGTAATATATTGTCAAAATATTAGTCAGATCGATTTGAGGTCTTTTTTCCCCGATCTAGATCTGGCACAGTTCGAGTATGTCAGTCGGTGTTGATTATATTTCAACACTAAATTCGTTTCTAATTTATATTAATTATTAATTTATATATAAATACATACATTATCAAAGGGAACTCGGGATACACATTTAATGCATCTTAATCATGTTATAAAGGTTCCTAAAGATTGCCATATTGAAGCTAATTGAATGACAAGACGATGCATTGATTGATTGTTTAGTATTCCCAAAGACATACGGTCGGCCGTCGGCTTTTGTACTTTCTACTTTTGCGTAATTCACTATTTCAGGCATTTAAATAAATTATGTTTTTTACAGATTTTTATCAATAATGCAAACATTCTTCGCTTCCATGCAGGTGCTCCCTCGGTTAACTAGTGATAACTATGTTAAGATAATATGTTATGAGGAAAATAATGAATCAGGTCATTAAGGAAACTGACAGGGAAGGTGTGCCTACATTAAGACAATTTCAGTAGAATTATAATATATGGAACGCAATAAGCAATATTGGATACTTGTGGGCTGAAATAAAAAAGTAAAAAATTAAAGGTTCCTGTAAACAATTATGCCCGCAAATGATGAATTTTGAAAAAACTCTGGAAACTATCACAGATGATATAGTATAGGACTTCAACAATGAAGATGTTAACGAGTTAATTGAATATCACTCAGAACCTCTGAAAATGACTGCTTAATTGCAACAACTGGTAAATGAAATACACAGTTAATGTAAGGAAAAAGCTGATAAAATTGTCTTTGACATTAAAAAATATGAATGAAGCCTTATCTATTTTGAAAATTAAATACAGCATGTAGATATATAGAACTCTTTATCAAGAAAACAAAAAATATGGAAGTATTTAATTAACTCTTGAAAAATTTATAAAGAATCACCTGAAAGCACTTAAACACCTCATTAACTTAATTAAAAAATACATATTTTTTACATCCCTCGACTTTTTCAGGTACCAATTATGTGCGAAAGTCTACTGTATTTCAATGCTTGGGACAAGATGTCGCTCTAATGGTTAGTAATACTGTAATTATATGTCTGTATACTGATAACATAATGAATCATTACATGCAAGAACATTTTTTGCTCAAATTATAATTGAAGCTGTAAGGTTTAAATATCAAATCAAAATACATATAAATTTTAAATCCTTATTTCAGATTTGCTGTCACAATCTCTGAATGTGTAAGTACAAAATGAACCAGTGCAAGATCTGTTTGTTTGATCCCATATCGTTGAAATATACTTATTCTTCTGACATTCTCAATTATTAAAAGGTGTCAAACCAAAAAATAAAGTCACTAATTATTTTCATTAAGGTTGTGTAAGGTATCTCATCATTTCCCTATCCGCACCATGTGGTGCATAGGGCACTGCATTGGCGCATCAAATGCAGCATATTTCATCATCGGTTACATGAAGGTAAGGTGATCAATCTTACACTTCAGGTGCTATTCCAGGGACTGAAACATTGCAGTGAACGTTAAGAATAAATATTTTCTGTTGATCCTGCCAGGAATCGAACTTGGGACCTCAAGCACGGTCGGCAAACGCTCCGACTTAACTACCCTACGAGGCAGACATATCTCTACCCAATTTCCTTTTCCAGAATTTACATAAGAGTTGCCGTAAAGCCGAAAACGCTCGTCCAGGGTTCTGCTTTCATTTTTCAAACAGAACTGTTTCCTTTGTCAGCTTGGACACGGACAAAGGGTATGCAATATTATGTTTCCCAGAATTTGAGTTCATTGTTGGTTGCCATAAAGGAATAATAGAGCATAATATATTTAATCAATTTATTCTAAATTTGTTGCAACAGAGAGGGAAAACATTTTTGAGAAGAGAATATGGAAGTATAGGCATTTACAGGGCTTATGACTTGTCATTGGCTGGTTTAAGCGGCCACTTTACTTATTGTGTTTAAACATCCAAATTTCCTCAACTCTTCCATCTGTTGACTTTTGTGAAGTAAAAGAGCTGAAACCTTTATCATGTGGGTGAGATTCATCCATCCAGCAACAAATTTAGATTGGAATAACTCCCTAGGTAGGAAATCCAGCCAGTCCGCAAAATTTGGACATACTCAAAACATTGTTGAATTAACTAACTGGTAAAAGAAGAAGTATAAGAATTGGAAAATTGTTTTTTTAGGTGTTGCCTAGTAGGTGATTTCAGCCGGATGATATGAATGACAGGTCATAAGCTCTGTAAATGCCTAGACTTCCATATTCCCTTCTCAAAAATGTTTTCCTTCTCTTTTGCAACAAATTGAATTTTATTAAATTATTTCTCCCTAGGGAGGAAATCCAGCCAGTCCACAAGTATTTGGACGTACTCATAACATTGTTTTATTTATTTTCACTATGGTACCATATCCATAGTCTGTATTATTTTTTTAAAAATGTTATGTTGAATATGCATGTTAACATTTAAGATTGTTTTTATTTTATTTTTTATGGCTTACAAATAATGAACAATACAATAAATTGGTAAATATCACAATTTGTTATGTTTAGAAATTTTTCATGAATTTAATGTGAACACAACATGCACAAATAATTAATAAAGTTAAAAAAAAAAACTTTTTTTTAATCGACTAAATTTAATTTTTTTAACTTTTTATAATTTTTATGCGCATTTAACATTTTTTTTGGACTTTAATATTGTTATTTTAATTTCACTAGATTTTTTCCCCTATGCTTATTATTATGGCATCTTTTGTTGGCTAGACTTAAAACACTAAGTATGACACAACCGGTTATAAAATGGTTCGGATCGTATTTACGAGCTAGACAACAGTGCATCAAAACACCAGATCATCAATCGGAATGGGTCGATATTGCCGCTGGAGTACCTCAAGGTGGAGTGTTATCACCATTACTATTTTCCCTGTTTATTAATCCGATTGCAGATTGTCTCAATTGTTCATATCATCTCTATGCAGATGATTTACAATTATATCTTCATTACAGACCTGAAAACACCAGCGAAGCAATAGAATCGATGTCTAATACACTAAATTGCGTGTCAACATGGACAAAAGAGTATGGTTTACTAATAAACCCGTCT
Source organism: Micrasema longulum (assembly GCF_059751315.1). Taxonomy (NCBI): domain Eukaryota; kingdom Metazoa; phylum Arthropoda; class Insecta; order Trichoptera; family Brachycentridae; genus Micrasema; species Micrasema longulum. Next base: position 4,295 of record NW_028280495.1, on the reverse strand, counting down.
AAAACACAAATTATGTTTGCAGGTAGTCAAAGATTGCTTAGTAAGCTAGACATACCTTCACTTAATCCTCTTATTGTCAATGGTACCAATATTCAGTACAGGAAATCCATAAAAAAACTAGGAGTACTAATGGATGAACATCTCTGCTGGCGAGCTCATACTAATGAATTAAGCCGCAAAATATTTTTCAGTCTACACTCACTTAGAAGGTTGCAAAAATTCTTACCCATTAGTACTAAATGCACTCTTGTACAAGCATTACTACTACCCATTCTAGATTACGCTGATGTTTCCATGACTGATTTAAGCTGTGAGCAACTCGATAAACTTGAACGACTTCAGAATACATGCATAAGGTACATTCTTGGTCTTAGGAAACATGACCACATTTCTGATTATCGTAGGCAACTAAAATGGCTCAAAATTAGACAGCGAAGAGACTATCACTCCCTCTCACTTCTGTTCAATGTACTTCATAGTCCTAACGCTTCTATATACCTGTGTGAAAAATTTCAACGCTTATCAGTTCATGGTTTACCTCTTCGTTCTCATTCTCAAGGCACTCTCTTAATTCCTCTTTCTTCTCTAACTCATATAGTGTCCATGCGGCTCGACTGTGGAATCATCTCCCATCCACCATCAAAGATGTTACTACATTATCTCTGTTTAAATCACGTCTGAAGAAACATCTCCTTTCTCTTCCTTAATCTCTCCTCCTTTCCTTTTTCCTCTTTCCGCTTTTTTCCTTTTTCCCATTGAGTAATAGTTTTTATTTAAGGTAATTTATAAACAAATACGTTTATTTCTATTTTTATATATTTTTACTTTTTAATCTTTTTTTTTTCTATTGAATATGTTCTGTAACTTGAATTATAAAAATAAAACTTTTATTTTATTGGTTGGTTGGAAGAAATTGCCATTTGGCAATAAGCCCGCCAATGTACAAATAACATTATGTACAAAAAGTTAAATAAATAAACAAATAAAAAAAATAACACGGCAACAGCCTAAAAAAAATCAGTACATTAATATGTAAACTGTGAATCAATTGAGTTAAATCGGGTTGTAGTCCTATGACTATCGTCATGGACTCACGGCTCAAAGGTCCGTGGTTAGAATCCCATTCCATCCCAACTTGATTCCTATTTTCTAATAGAGAGTTATTTACAACTCGTCGAAAATGGCTCTCAAAATTAAATGTTTAAGTAAATCATAAGAACAAAAATCTCTTTTAAAAAAAAATATACTGAATTTATATACAGTAGAATAAATAAATGTATGTAATCATCATCATCATTTCAATTCCGCACCTAATTGCATAGGGCACTGCATCGCAGCGTATCTTGATCTTTTTGTTACTTAAAGAAAAGATGATCAATCGTACGCTTGGGGTGCCAGTCAAGGGACTATGAAATATTGTACTGTAAAATCACCTTTTAAAATAATTATTTCATGTCTACCATGACAGGAACTGAACCTGAGACCTCTTGCATGATAAGCAAACGCGTTGAGAGGATGTGAGAATACATTTTCTTGTAACAAAAGGTAATATAAACAAAAATAATTTCAAATGTACTGTTTTCGTAAAACTAACTAACTAAAACTAAAGTAAATACAATTCTTGGCCAGAGCCCTTATTTCTCCCGGTGAAAGTGATCACATTAAGGTTCCTTATATTTGAAATATGTGTTTAAATATTTATGTGTGAGATATGACTATATTTTAATTACGTGTGAAAAGGAAACTAAAACACCAAAATATTTTTTCAATAACAGTACTTGCACTGTAGTTTATAAGTTTTTAGGTATAAAATAATAAAAAAGAACTACAAAAAACTAACTAGAATTAAGCTAATGCTCTACATTTGTGAGAAAAGGTTTAAGTGGTTGATGTAGTTGTTGTAGACTCATTTCTGTAGTCCGTTTTTCTGCTCTGCCACATATTTACTCCCATTTTCTCAGATGATCATAAAGGTGTTAAAAATTGACACCAAATTGCAACATTTGATATTTCCTCTTTGCTAAAAATAAAAAAACAAAAAATTATATAATTTACAATACATTTTTAATTACATTTATTACAAAATGACATACTAAAATAAGCACTTAAAATAGTAAAATATATCTTATTTAGGTTAGTTGGAAGTTATTCATCAGGTATTGCAATAAACCTGCCAATATACATATTTTTGTATATTGTACTAAAGTTCATCAGTACACGCAAAAATCAAACACCTTAATTATTCCGCATATTGTTGAACCTTTTAAAAAGAAAACTTTGAAGGCTATATTTTGTGATTTATATGTTTTATTTCTCAGAGCAAATTATTATGCAGTAAAGGTAATATTTTTTAAGTTGTCTGTAGGTATTGTGATTATGATATTGCAATTCAAATATGTGTAAGCTGATTAATTCTAAATATTCAAAATGACATAAGCGATGTCATATGTAATGGTATAACTTTGTATTTTCCAAATTTCCTTTTGTTAGGACATGCCAACGTGAGCTGTAGAGAAAATATTTAATATAATATGAATTTTAAACTAATACAAGATATTTTAATAGTACTTACTTTATTTTTTTAAAATTCTTATGTACTTTGGCTTTTAATCTGTTTGGTAATAAAAAAACATTTGAAAAAATGACAAATTGGGTATTATTTAAAGCAAATCTAATAAATAGTTTAATATGGAAATAAATGATGATTGATATTTAAATATACAAATGTATAATAACTGTGTAGGTAGTGATATTTCATTGTTTTTGCAACATCTTTAATACCCAGACTGGTATCTTAACTATAAAAATATATATATTACAATTTTTATAATAATAACTGAAGTATTGTATCCTTTTTTATTTAGATTTATCTTTATAATAAAGATATCAGTCATAAAGGTGTAGCGACGAATCTTGCGACTGATTATTTCAGATTTGTGAATTTAAGTACCACATATCTTTCATTTTTTAGTAAATTACAATTTAAAATGAGAATTTTCAAGAGTGCAAAAAAAACTTGAATTACTTAATAAACAACGTGTCCCACCTCCAAGCAGATGACGAATATATCCTATAGTTTGATATCCATATATTCCATTACAGCATAAATTTAAAGAGCCAATCGATATCATCCCTTCGAAGGATCCGCTTTACTGGTTTAATATAATCTGAAAAAATACACTTATAAAGGTTAAATTATTTACAGATGTTCTAAAAGAGAATGAGATTTTTTTTAGAAGATAATATCATTAAAAGTCTAGACATTTATAGAGCTTACTATTTACTACTATTATGTTTAATATTGATTTAATATTTGTTTTAGTACAAAGGTATATTAAAACACCACTATTCATAACATAAATTATATTATATTACAATAACCTTAATAATATTGTATCCTTTTTATAACACATGCTGTGAGCTATTATAAATGGTGATGGGTTTAGCAAAATTAAATATCTTATGTGTATGCATGTCCAATTGTCTTTCATTGTTTCTTAATAAACATATGTTTAATTTTATCACGTCTCTGAGGGAGTTTGTCGTTACAAGATTCTCTTACTTTTTTAACATATTATTTTCTGGATATTATGTATCCCTGTGTTATTTTCATAAATACCTAATTTTACCTTTTTATTTTCATTATTTCTATATGTGTGAATTAAGATGTTCTATTTTGTAATGTAACCAAAAATAATGATTTTCAATAGAAACATTATTGTGACCTTAAGAATGACCCAAAATACTTAATTATGTTGAATTTACCAAACCTCAATCGTTATTTCTCGTTATTTAGACGGTTTTATAATTGACGTTTCATAGTTCGATATCTAACCGCAAGAGCGTGAGTGTCGAAAATGAGAAAATATACTCGTGCGCATGCGTCACTGACGAGATGAATATACCTATTACAAAATATAACGCTTTTGCTATCCTGATGAAAATTTATAACGTTTGCCATGTGGGGTATTTATTTTTTCTACACGTCAAACTGTACTTTTTATATTGCAACAATGCAAAACATAAACAAACATACAGTGACAGTTCAACTACTTTTGTAAATGATAAGTATGCCCCGGATCTACATGTCCTTAGGGATTTTGTTTATTTTTATAGAACCTCTGTGAAATACCTACTGTACTCTATAGAAACTTGCATACGAACCACAGCGTCCCTAAATGTACATCTTGCGCGACAACAGGAATCATCATTTGAAGGTATGTTTATCTAATTCGGTATTTTAATCAAACTTATATATTGTGTACGGTTTAAACCTACCTTACGAGTTTTTTCTA
>NW_028280494.1:0-30474 GCF_059751315.1 Micrasema longulum | reverse complement strand
TAGGGGGTTGAATCCAGTTCTTATCTACAAAATTTTTGACAAACTTAAAACGTTGTTGTTCATTTATTTATTTGGCGTATGGCAGGAAACAAGTATTTTCAGTTATTAAATACACGATAAATGAGAGAAAAAAAACGAATAAAATTCAGAGGTCCAGGCTAGGCACATATTTGATCGATTCGGGAACCGCAGGCTGGAACTCAATAATATACTTGTGTTTACTTCTTTTAAGACTAGTCGCTTTATAATCGACAATGCGAAATTTATTTTCAGGCGTTGCCAAGTATGCAAAATAAATCAGATAAAACAGGCCAACATAAGCAATAGCAATATTGGTTTTTACAATAAGCCGTATATTGTTATACTTTAAGTTTTAATAGTAAAAAATTAGAACGTAAACCAACCAGTGACAGATCAAAAGCCCTGTAAATGCCGTCACATTCAAATTTGTTTTCATCGGGAAAACATTTTTGAGAAGGTAATATGGAAGTTTGGGCATTACAGAGTACAGAATAAAAAAGTTGAAACCGTGAAAACTTCACAAAACTCAACAGATGGAAGAGGTATGGAAATCTGGGTGTTTATCTGTGAGAGCTCTTCCAATCTCTATGACAACACGGACTGTTTCTTCGTTCTAGTAACGAGAGAACCCCTTTAATACCCTTTCATCCCTCTAATTTTCTTGCCTCCTCCTCTTTGCTGCTCAATTGTGGAATAATCTACCCATTAATGTTAGAGACGCCTTTTCTTTATTTACATTTAAGTCAAGATTTAATGATACCATCTAAAAAAATTATTTGTTTTAGTTAATCTTTTTAATATGTCCATTTACTTGTAATTTTCTCAAACTGAACGGTTTGGGTAGGTAGGAAGAAATTGCCTTAAAGCAATATGCACGCCCTAATTGTACATAAATTGTATATAAAGTGTTGAATAAATAAATAAACATAGACAGAACGTTGAATGTTACACAGCGTGTAAAGTGGTCACTTAAACCAGCCAATGACCGGTCGAAAGCCATGCAAATGCCTAGACTTCCATAACGTCTTCTCAAAAAAGTTTTCCTTCTCTGTTATAATAAATTTAAATATAAATAACTCGCAATAGAGGAAATCCAGCCTGTCTACAAACATTTAGACTTACTCAAAACATTTTTGTATTTAATATGTTTAAAAGAGCGTAAAATATTTCCCTTGGCACGGGACGCCAGTAGGGAACATTATTCTAAATTTTAAAAAGAGAATGATTATTTTTAAAGGATAAAAAAATAGTAACTCCCTAGAGAGTGGTATCCAACCTGTTGGACGTACTCAAAATTTTGTTGATTTTTTCCCATTATTATTCACTGTATTCCGCGGTCGGTTTTACTCTTGCTGCGGAATAGCTTGTCCATGTTTGGTACTAGACAGCTCATGTTTTAACGTGTCTTATAACGTAATAGTGCATGCAGCTTTATAAATAGATCCACCGGATTTACCGCTTCCCACCACCTCCCACTGCTTCATGCTTCCCGCTTCCCGCCTCGCTTCTATTTTTCCTCGCCTCTTGCGCGCTTCCAGTACAATAATATAATGCAGGCTTAGAGTGTGTGGCAGTGGCGAGCCGTGATTTATTTTATAGGTAATCTACAAAAATCTGTATTATTTTTTACAAAAGTTTAAATACAAATACCACAATGACATTCAGCAGTAACTGTCAATACTGGCCGATTCCTTTTAAAATAAATAATATTAAAAACTGTCACCGCGAATGCCATATTTCCTATGTGATACATAAGATGTCAACGGTATCCTATCAAAGAAAAATCGTCCTTCGGAAATAATGTTCGATAAACTAGTTTCCAAATATCTTCAAATAATATTTGTAATCTGCAAGCTTGTTTTAGCACTAAAAAAGCTGACTTGGGTTGAAGATGCAAAATAAAATGTACTTTTTTGAATGGAGAATAAGCTGAGGTAATCGGCTAGTTTCATCGTTCACTGAGAACGGGCTGGGTGCTGAGCGCACTTCATAGGTATTTTTTGTTGAAACATATAAACGGTTGTGGTGATTAATAATAAATAACAATTATTTGTTTAAATAATTACAACAGGGATGGAGAATACCTTAAATAAAGGAATATGGAATTCTAGGCATTTACAGGGCTTATGACCTGTCATTGGCTGGTTTAAGTGGCCACTTTACACACTGTGTAACATTCACCATTTGGCCTATGTTTGAACATTCATATTTCTTCAATTCTTTCATCTGTTGATTTTAGTGAAGTTAAAAAGCTGAAAGCTTTATTGTTGTGAAGAGAATCATCTGACTGAATTATTTCACATACTAGGCAACGCCCGAAAACAATTTTTCAATTTTTAAACTTCTTCTTGGCCACCCATACCAGCCTATGACAGGTCATAAGCCCTGTAAATGCCTAGACTTCCATATTCCCTTATTTAAGGTATTATCTATCCCTGTTGTAATTTGTTAATCTTAATGACTCCCAAGGGCGTGAAATCCAGTCTTTTGTCTACGAACATTTGGACAAACTCAAATATTGTAACAATTATTTGATTTATTTTCGCATAAACATATTTACTTAAAACATTATCATCGAAATTCAAAGATAATGGTTAGCTGTGCATAATCGCTTATTTTGACGATTCGCCCCTGGTGTGTAGGTATGTATATGGCGTGACGTCTTGCGCGGGACAGGGTTATTTACTGATGCTGACCCATCGGATGCAAACCCAGATATAGCGCCTTCGTGTGGCATACACATGTTATGGCATAAGTCGTGGAAATCTACTTACGTCAAACTCAGTCGATACATCATTATTATGCTTTTTTACAGTAAAAATATAATTGGTTAAATTCTTCATAAGTATTTTTTGTTACGTCAAACAAAATAAAGAATATTGCCATAAAGAACTTTATCAAAAAAGTCAACAGGTGTCGCCTATGAGGAGAAGTAGGAAATAATCCAGAAGCACAACTGCTTTGACTAGATGTATACATCATCATTATTCCCTTTCCGCACCTAATGGTGCATAGGGCACTGCATTGGTACACCAATTGCAGAGAAACTTGTTCATTTTTTTGTTACATGAAGGTAAGATGATCAGTCTTACGCTTTAGGTACTAATCCAGGGACCATAAAATGACTAAAAAATGGATAGTGAAGCTAAGTCGAAGTAAAATGGATTGTCTCACTCGCCCAAACCAATATTGAATCAACTGCTCCACAAGTGTATAGCTTATGTAAGGTTTTTGTTCTTTCATTGTGCGTTTTGTAATATAAATAATATAGATGCACATAAATACGTAGTGTTTAAAACTGTCTGAACATTGTGTTAATTATCTCTTTTTTTTAAGTTAGTCTTCTTTGTTTATTCTGAAATGTAAACATATTTTTAGTAAAAAGTACATTGTTAAGTGTCTGAGGTACGGGTTATCCCAGTGAGGTCACGTTATTTTTATTATTAATTATAATTTGTAAAACAAAAAATATGAATTAATAAATAAAAAGATTTTACTGTAAAAACACTCTTTTCAATAAATGTTTCATTGCAACCATGTCGGGAATCAAACCCATGACCTCTTGCATGGTTGGCAAACGCGCTGAACACTACACCACAAGGCCGACAAAATATACAACTTCAGATAATTGTGATGATGTGGAAATCACAAACATTAGGCAGATTACTCAAACCAGCCAATGACAGGTCATAAGCTGTGAAACTGGCTTTGCAGGTTCGATTCCCACCAGTTGCAAAAAATAAACAAAAAAGATTTTTCACAATTGGTCCGGGTGGTGTGGTGTATTTTTTGATAATTTCCTTCAGTATCCTGTCTTTCCCGTCTGCTGACAAGCCTTGAAAATAGAAGTTTAGAGTTATTCCTTTTAAAAAAATATATTTCAAATAGTTGGACGTCGAATATTATGTTCAGGTAAGTCGTCAAGAGTAAAATGTAATACTTGAATATCGTTATATGTCATAAAAAACTTAAATTGTTTTTCTGTGCCGTAATAGGAAGTTGCACTTCATGATTTTATGCAAGTTTAGTGAAATATATAACAAAAAGTCTGAGCCTTGATAAAAAACATGGAATATTTAATATTAGGGAATAAGTGAACCTAGCTAATCAAATTACATTATTTATTTATTTAAATACAAGGTACAAAGAACAATTAAAAAAAGTAAGACCAATTACAGATTTCACACTAATTTATTATGAATGCAGGAGGAGAGGGGAAAAAATAATTGCATTCTAAAAAAGGAAAAAAAAAATCTTAAATAACTGTAAATAAAAGGGAGAAGACATTGTATAGCTCCGACTTTACTTTCCTCCGTCTCTCTCTGCTGCCATGAACATTTATATTTCTTAGTAAAAATACACAACCACAACAAGAAAAAAAAAAAAAATAACCAAAAAAAAATATTTCCTTTTATCCACTTCTGTCTAATTTTGAACGAATCCTTCTCCATATTACTTCCATACTCACTAACTCATCTAATAAAATAGAATAGAATTCATTAGCTAAGAATACCTTGAAAAAGAAGCTTGTGTAGCTTTGAAACCGTTATGTTGAAGAAAAAAAAATGTGGTTAAAAACAAAGTTGGATTATTTATTTTATTATAATGAATAATCACAAAATCCCTGCTTAAAATATAAAATTTAATATTATATAACATTAATTTTTGTATTTCTTTTTATGTATCTAACTTACAAACTACAATCGTTACATGGTTTTGTAAAAAAACTTTGTTTTTTTTTAACTGATTTCAAACTTTTACTGATAAAACAATCGTTCCATAGATTCTGAATGTTCTTCTTTGATGGTTGATCGTTGTTTACCGTATTATTGGCCTAGGCACGACCCACACCGACGTCACGCTTGTTAGAGGCTCTGCTAGGTCTCTCTCACACCTCTACACTCTACACCAATTGCTTGTGGGACGGGCCTGAATACGGAATAAAATAACAAATCCAGAAATAGAACAATACTGTATTTGTTTATGAGAGTATTGCCCCTCCGTATCACTGATTAGCTTTGAATAACATTCAATCCATTCAGTTCATCAATACATAAAAATAACGGCTGTCTTATGTACTAAGAAATATAAAATCCCGTAACCCTGGAATAATTGAAGCTTTTCAAATGTGGCATTGGCGTCGTATATTGAGGATTCCATAGACGCAAGAAGAACAAACGGTTTACAGTCGGTGGGCTTTGAGTTTCTTTGGTCATGTTGCCTGACAAAAGTCAAATTTAAAAAAAACATTATAACAGGTAACGTTCCAGGCAAAAGAAGCAGGGGAAGATCACCTGCTCGTCGGTGTGACCAAGTCAGGGACATGACCGGAGGAGAGCTTTACTCGACGGTGCGTGCTGCGGAGGACTGAGAAGATTAAAGATGGTTTGTGCTTACCGTGTGTCCCACCATAGATCACGATCTAAGTATTCTTCTTTTTGTATCTTGCTCGAGATCAGGCCCCCATGACCACCACTCCAACTTGCTCCCGTTACCCTACCCGCCACGGTTCTGGGGGCTGGGCAGCAGATCTTCAGCATTCCGCTGTCCTTTGATTTACCACATGAATTATTGAGAGGAGGATACACAATTTTGTTTGCACTTACGCGTTTTGTTCAGCTTTTGTTATCAATACAAAGTGTTTTTTTTTTTATATTTCTCTTATACTTAAAATATGTATCTGAAGCCATATATGTTTTTTATACATTTATGTAAATATGTAGATGCAAATACAATTTTTTACCTAGAAATGTTTTTAGTATGTCCAAATGTTGGCAGACTGGTTGGATTTCCTCCCTAGGGAGTTATTTAGATCTCTATTTGTCGCAACAGAGAGGTAAAATATTTTTGAGAGGGGAATATGAATGTCTAGGCATTTACAGGGCCTATACAGTGCGTAAAATCGCCAAATAAACCAGCCATGACAGGTCTGTAAATTAATAAGCTCTGTCAATGACTGAACTTCCATGTACCCTTCTCAAAAATGTTTTCCGTCTGTGTAGCAACAAATTTAGACCAAATGTTATGTACAGGAGTGCCATTTCTTCTTCTTTACACCTGGAGACTCACGTCGCGCCGTTCTATAAGGCTGTTGGTGACATTTTTTCGGCTTTGTACTGCTGAACTTGTCTGTGGAAAGGTTAGGAGTGAATGTGAAAAAAGAAGATTATTTATTATATTTTATTTCTCTCGTATTGAAAACAATCTTTAATGACATGTACATGTTGGTAAATGGCATTAATGCCGTACGTAAATAAATATGTATTTGTCGTTGATATCTCATATTATGCAATATTTTTCTATGGTGTTTTAAAAAGTGTCCAAAAAATTCATATAAATCACAAGTTATTGCTTTAACCTCACAAAGTCTTCTTTATGTATGCTATCATCTTTATAATGAATTAAAAACATTTCTCTGTGATGATCTATTCGCAAAAACCCCCGATATGTCGACCCCTCTCTTAAGCAAAATACCACTCTTCAACTGCTTTTTTAGATTTTTCAAGATTTTTGATCAATTTATTCATTAAGAAAATCAGTGAAAAACAATAATGATCTTTTTAAATATTATTCATTCGTGGGAGGTCAATATGAATTTTAAGGCCGTATCGTTTTATTATTTATTTGCTGACCTTTGATTTAAAACCCCCAAAATGTTCACCTTCTTATCCTAACAAATTATCAAATCAACAAATAATATCTTATAATTGTAGTTACACTGTGCAAAAAATGACATAAATCAAGATTGATATTTTGTATCGCTTGTTACAAGGTTATTTTTTTATTGATTATTCTTCTATAATGCGTTCACTAAAACAAGATGTTAATTTTTCTTAATTATTATACGTATATATCGCCTTCCTTACAAATACAACCAGGACTGTGTGTAATTTTTGACTCAAGCGATAGCATACGCTGCCTATTTGCAGCTTTGATCTTAAATAATATAATGTGACAGGCAAATGTGAACTGGCGTCGCGGGTTTGATTCCCAGCAGTTTCGGAAAAAAAATAAACCTAGGATTTTTTCACAATTAATCTAGTGTCGTATATTTTTCATAATTTCCTTCCATATCCTTTCTTCGCCACCTGCTGACAAGCCATAAAATAGAAACTTAGCGGGTTATTCCTTTTTCAATATTAAAAAGTAAGTTGAAAAATATTATGGTCCAGTCAGGATGTCAAGAGCAAAATTAAATACTTTGATACTGTTTGTCATAAAAAAACTTAAATTGTTTTGCTGTGAATTCATAGGAAGTTGTACTTCATGTTTTTGTGCAAGTTTGGTGAAATATATAACAAAACGTCTGAGCCTTGAGAAAAAACGCATCAAATTATTGCGATCTCGAACCCGGATCGCCCGTGTGTAAGGCAAACGTCATTGCCATAAATTTGACACGACTGTATTAGATACCTAGTAATATTTTTACAATATTAAAAATGCTTTTTGTACGTCCTAATTCACGTTTTTATTAATAATTAAAAAATAAATTACTGCACGATAGTTAAATTAAAATAAAATATTTTGAGTTTATCCAAATTTTTGTGGACAAGTACATAATTTTACCCCCAATGGAGTAAATCAAGATTGGAAAATATTTAAACAGAAATAGAGAAAATGCGGAATAGTTAATGTTACACGGTAATGTGAAATGATTACTCAAACCAGCCAATGACAAGTCATAAGCCCTGTAAATACCTAGACTTCCGTATCTTTTCTTTGAAAAGTCTCCATCGCTATTAAAGTAACTGCCGATATTAACGCTTTCACCTTGAAATGGGCATCTTACGACAAAGCGAAAATTTATTAAACCTTAATAAATGTAAGCAATTGATCTTTGACCGCATCCTTAAAGTTTTTTTATATCATCGATTTTCAGTGTTTTTTTTTGGTTTGGTTTTTATGAGTTATACACTTTTTACTAAAAATATGCTCCAGTCGACGCGACGGCTTGGAATATTGTTTCTGTAAATTTGTTTTGGGCTTAAATAATGCACTTATAATGAAAGTTCTTCAACTATTATAATAACAAATTAAAAGTCTAGTCATGACTATTTTGTTTATTAGAAAAACAATTTTGTTTTTCCGCTCGCTTTGAGAATTCAGAATATTTTTCATATAAAAGGCGTGTTATTCGATTTTCTTTCACACGCCTGTAGTAATAGGCATCTTATGACGAACCATTTAGTCATTTTATATTAACCCTCTTATCAAAATACATATGAATTGATAAGGAATATGAAAGTCTAGACATACACAGGGACTATGAACTGTCTAATGATTTGGGTGATCACTTTACAAACTGTGTAACATTCACCATCCTGTCCGAAATAGGGTACTTTTACTTGAAAAAATATTTAATATTTTAGGACATTTTTACGATTCCAATGATAAAACTATTAATGCATAAAAATAGGTTTTCATTTATAATTTTTGGGTATAAATCGAGCACATAAAAAACGGCACGTCGTTTTGCCAACACACGTCGTTTCCGCCGACCTCACATTTTACATTGCTATAAGTATGACGCGTTTACGTAATACGTGCCGTTTGTCTCATATGTCACAAAACGTCTCGGTTGTAGGTAATTCAAAATATGCATATTAATAACCTTTGTTAAAAAATTCGCACGAAAAAAAATATTATTTCTGTTCCTATCTTGGTTTTTTGCCTATTTTTATATATTTAAAAAAAAATCTTGAACAACTGTATTTTTCCACATACTAAATTGCTTTTTATACATTAAAAAAATATTTACGCAATAATCTTAAAATGAAAGTCCTGCTGAATTGTAAGCATACAACTCGTCAGCTGTTTCTTTATTTTTTTTTTTTTTTTAAAGAAACAATCCGTCGACAATGATATAGTCACATTAAAAAAAAAATACAGTTTAAAGACAGACCAGCAAAGTTTCTAAATAAGAATCATACTTATTATGAAATTGTGTTACAACAAAAGGGTGTGTTTACGTGTATTTGTATGAGAGTAAGTGCAGATGTGTGTTTATGTGTATTAGCGTAGGAGTAAGTGTTCAGGTGTGTGTAAGTGTGAGCATAATTAAATAGTAAGTGAGATCGTATCGCAGCCAGAAATAAGTAGTCTTAATTTATTTTTATTTTTTATTTTTCAAAAATATTTACAAAATAGTCTTAAATTAAAGTCCTACTGAGTTGCATACATACAACTTGTCAGCAGGTTCTTATAAATTGCATCGATTATTTACACTTAACCTACATGAACAATAATTTTACTTAAAAAACAATTACATATTACATTATGAAAAATTAAAAACTATCACTAATATAAAAAACTTTTTTCTTATAACCATAATTTGAGCAAACGTCTCACTCCTGTATTTAACTCAGTATTTTTAATATTGTTTGGTAACATGTTAAATATTTTAGGTATACTGTATTGCAGTGTCCTTTTGCCATATTTATTGCAATATCTAGGAACAGCTAGCCCTTTCATACTAGTAAACTTGGTGTTGTAATCATGTACCAACTTGAGTTTATACTCGGAGTGCGACGCATGCTGACAAATTAATTTGTACCAAAGTAGAGCCCTAACAGATAATTTATTTACAGATTTATACATTAATGATATTGAAATATTGTGTCTCTGGTGGTATACATCTTTATGTAGTAGCAATTTGGTTATAGAATTTTGCAAGGTTTGAATAAAATTAATATTTGTTTCACTTGATAACCCCCAGGAAGTTATGCCGTATCGTATAATTGATTCAGAGAGAGATAAATAAATAATTCGTAAAGTATTAACAGGGACATAATATTTTAATATGTACATTCTATTACTTATTGCTCTTAATCGCTTACACAATTTTCTAATATGTACATCCCTTTTAAAATTACAATCTATATTTAAACCTAATTGGTTTGTATTGTTTTAATGTTTCATACTTACCCAACCTACATTAACAATAATTGTATTAGAAAACACTACATATTATACCATATATTTTATTGTTTTATTGAATATGAAGGTTATCATTAATGTAAAAAAAACTTTTTTCCATTAGCCATAATTTGAGCATTCGTCCTACTTTTGTATTCTACTCACTTTTTTGTTTGGTAAAATGTTACATATTTTAGTACTATATTGCAATGTCCTTTTGCCATATTTATTACAATATTTAGGAACGGCTAGTCCTTCGTACAAGTAAACCTAGTGTTCAGGTACAAATTTGTGTTTATAGAGTGCGACGCATGCTGAAAAATCAAGTTGCACCAAAGTAGAGCCGTGGCTGAAAATTTATTTACAGATTTATAAATCAATGATTTTAAATTGTCGTGTTTCTGGTGGTATACGTACATCTTCATTTAGTTTAAATTTTGTAAAGTTTTACTAATATTTATATCAGTCATGTATTAACGAAATACTGAAACGTAAGACTGATCACCTTTTTTTTACATACATATTTTTTTACATATTTTTTTTTGCACCACAACACATTAGGCCAGAAGGCCTAATTACCGTGGTAAATTACATCACAGAGCACCCGGGCTTGAGAAAAATCACATTTTAATTTTTGTGTTCTCACCGGGAATCGAACCCGGAACCTTCCGTGCGTGAGTCAAGCGTCTTGACCACTACACCACGGAGGCCACCTTTCATTCGTGTAACTGACGATCGAAATACGCTGCATTTCGCATACTAATGCAGTGCCCTACTCAGGTGCGAATGGGGGTACGATGCTGATGATCATGAAATATTTTTAAAATGCACAATCAGTGTTTTTTTTACCCTTCATCTTTCAAATTCTGATTTACATTTTTTTGTATAATTTTTTTACATGTTGCATGTCTGTGAATAACAAAAGTTTTAACTTGATTATTGTTTGAGTTTTATGTTTAACACTTTCCGCGATGGTTGTTGTTATGCTAATGACTTGGGTTGTTGGTTGTTGGCTATTCTGACGCCTAAAGGTCACGACTGCATTCAGAAAAACACACGGCGTTGTTTTTTTTTAATTCATTCATTTTCTATTCCGTTGGGCCGATAGCGTGCTTCCAAGTAAACTAATTAGTCTCTATACTAATAGCGTTAATTTTAGTTCTTTGTTGTCTGAACTTTTTTTACACTAATATTAGGTTTCCAGGGTTATATGAGAATTATTTTCGGAGTGCATTTTCGGTTCTTTTGAAATTTTACATGTCTACAACATTAAGAGAATATTTAAATAATTTAACGAATAAACTTAATTAGCTTGTGTTTTTCTGACTTAATTATTATGTTTAATAGCCTGTCTCCGTTATTTGGAGGTTCTTCTGCAGGGTTTTTTGTGTTTCTACCAACGTATTTACAAATTTTGATGTTTTACGCCGAACTGTCATCTAAAATGCTTAGTTATAGACTTTTACGTTATTTTAGATTTGGGTATTTCTCTGTTCTTTAATACTCACATGATAAAACAAGATATATAATTAATCCGACGTTGTGAGGCAAATCATTATCAAACCAAAAAATAGCATAGGATAAATAAAATAATGTATTTTTTATATTAGCAATAACAAAACGTAAATTTTTCTGTCTCCTGAATCTAACAAACATATAAAATGTTAGCGTTAATTTCAAACTAATATTATTTTTTCTTAAACTGACTTTTTTTTTATGTTCATTTATCAGATTTTATGATATCGTTTTTTAATGTATAATATTTCTTAATAAAAAACATACTAAACTATCCGCAGACAAAATTGCTTCAATGAATACGAAATAATGTTAAAGTGTTTTCAAACGGCATAATGCATTTTCCGTCAGCAATCGTATCGATCTTCAAAGTTAAAATATTTTCATTCGTTGTTTCTTATTATTTCAATTAAATTCTATATATCTTATAATTGCAATGCAACCTTTTATAATCCTATATAAAAGCATTTTTAATTGTTTTAGTACTTTTTTCTTAACAAAGTAATATCAACTGCTTCTAAGAAAATATGTTTCGTGTTAAATAACATGCTTCATTATGGGAAAAAGTGATACCCAATTTTTAATTTTAATTAATACAAAATTATACATAAGTTCAAGTTGTAAAATAAATATTCTCTGTAATCTTCAATTTTCCACTTATTTATTTCAGCAATCAGTGCTCTCACCCTCTAAATGATATATTCTTCGAAATTCATACTATCTTTAGTAGAGGTACATAAAACACTAGTCGAAAGAGGTGCAATAATATTTCAATGCCTAGTAATTGGGCAAAGTTATAAGAAACATGTGTTAGCGGTGAATAGTAAGGGAGGATTTCATTTTCGAATAAATGTGTTGTTTAAATTAGCATTTTTTTAATTAATAAATATTTACTGCCGTGTACAACGTCATTGAATGATTGTGAAATTGATATATATAGGTCGTCACAGTTTTTTTTTATTTTTTTAATAATGATAATTATAATCTAAATTGATATTGCGAGGGTTGCTTCTTAAGTCTTGAGATATGGCAACACCAGTGTTAATATGTCAAATCTGACATTGTCATCGTAAAGTTTGCCATTTTTAATGGTAAACGTACTCGGAACGTTTTGTCATACGAGTGATATTTGTGTTGATTACAAATACTTCAAAAAATATTTTTTTTTAGCCCTAATTGGTCAAGTAAATAAGTGTTGGTTAATTTAGTATTTACTACTTATATTTAAATATAAATTGGTATAATATTATTTTAAAAAATCTTCATTGTATATTTTTCTGATAGCATTAATCCGATTTCACCGAAGGCAGATGGTTAGCCTAATTCATTACAATTCAAACATTATTTTTTTATTATATTTTTTTGCGCTCGATATCATGATTTGAGCTAATATAACTTTTGTCACTTTTTTCGCGGAATCAATTTTATCGAACACGCAAGATATAAATACCAGTTAAGTATATAATAATACTTGAAGTTGGTAATTCTATAAATGTACTGTATTGCAACGGATGAATGCATTACCTACGTTCTTGAAATACTTATTTCCGAGAATCGTTTGTTTACTTCGAATAACAACTGCCTTCATGGAATCTTTGCCTACTTTATTATACTTACGAAAAACACATTACGTCCACCTAAATGCTTCTTTAAAGTGTACTTATTAAATGAAATATTGCATTAATAATATATAAATAAACCAATGTACATAGCTTCAGTTTTCTAAGAACGGTGAATTATATAGTGTAAATGCCGCATTTGTTCCCGAGTGCTTAATAAATTCATAGAACAGCGCCACTCTTTATTTTAAATTTATTCAAACGAATCGTATGAATTTTGCAAATATATTTATTTATTACGAGTGAATAAAAAAATGCAGTTGCATTTTATAATCAGCTCGACGCCACGTGCCAGCTAGAAATAACGTCTCGAGTTTCAATTTGACCACGCGTTTAAGTTATTTCGTTTCAATTTTTATTATTTTTATTTTCTTACTGTTAGCTCAGTAATGTATTTTATTTATTTAATTTGCAATAAATGAACATAAAAAAGGTGTGAAATTACATTACACTTAAGTATTAAGTACTATCGACATATTTGTATAGTTATATTTGAATTATTCCACTATCTACGATACTAATCCTTTTCTTGACAATGTATCCTATATTTATATTCGTTATATCTCTAATCTTCGCAAATTTGACCACATAACCGAGTATCGCACGCAACTACACTGGCTCAGTATCAGGCATAGAAGAAACATTTACATTCTATCACTTCTTCACAATATTTTAAATAATCCCACTTCGCCTGTTTATCTAGAGAACTCATCCAACCTCTTTCACAACACGGACTATCTCTTCGTTCTAGTAACGAGAGAACCCTTTTAATACCCTGTAATCGCTCTAATTTTCTTGCCTCCTCTTTCACAGTAGTAGCCGCTCGATTGTGGAATAATCTACCCACTTATGTTAGAGACGCCCCTTGTTTATTTATATTTAAGTCAAGATTGAAATGTCACTATCTAAATATTTAAATTGTTCCTTTATCATTCTTTTTTCCTTCCCATCCCCTCTCCTCTCTTCATAGTAAAGTGTTAATTTTTAAAAGTTTATTCATTTTTGTTAATCTTTGCTTTTAATTTTTGTATAAAATTGTAAGATTCAATATGTCCATGTATTTATAATTTTCTCAAACTATACGGTTTGGCTACCCTACCTACGTAGGGAAAAATTGCCTTAAGGCAATATGCCCGCCCTTATATGTATAAATATTGCATATGTATATAAAGTGTCAAATCAATAAAATATCCTATTTAACACTTTTTTTAGTAAACGGAATATTTGTATTCTTATGATTTCTCAAATATTTCATTTTGAGGGCCACTTTTTTAACGAGTTGTAAATAACTCAATATTAGAAAATGGGAATCAAGTTGGATTAGAGTAGGAAACGATTCACGGAACTTTGATCCTTGAGTCCGAGACACTAGCCACAGGACCGCAACCTGATTACGATTACATATCTCATGAAGTAAAACACGAATGAACTGACATTTAGTTCAATCTGCTTTACCATATTTTTCATTCTCAAATGTAGCTTTTATTACAATTCGTAAAACATTTCGATTAAAACAGCAAACATATTTTTGTTTGGGATTCTGAAGCCTTTTCGGCCATCAAATGTGTAAAAAAATGTATATTCCTTCTGCCAAGATAAGGCAGAAGGAATATACATTTTTTTATGCCACAATAGACCAAGGGGTTCAATTAAACGCAGATATGTAGAAAGCAGCCAGTCCACAATTTCGAAAAATTGATATATTTGTGTTATTCGGTGCAGTTAGGTCAATTATATGTTCTTATAAAAACAGCCAGACCGCTTTTGTACAAAGAAACTGTAATAATCACCTTCTAAATACAGTTTCGATTACAAAAACGGCATTCCTCAATTTGCTGAAGACACTTGCAGCACCAGAAAAATCCTACGGTACTTAAAAATCATTAAAACTGGTCAAATATATATTTAGATTCTTGTTTGTAATATAAAAAAAAACTTATATTTTCTTTGTTTATCAGTTATCAAAGTCAAAATCATTTCATCTGCTGTGTAGATATTTGGTAATTCACTCTTTTCACAGAGGTGCTATTATCTCAGTTTCACTTTTCTATGGCTGGCTGCTTTCTGCATAACTACTTTCAATTAAAGTAATTATTCACAGCACAGAACACCCAGGCTTGAGAGAAAATATATTAATTTTTTCTCAGTTCGTAACGCAAGCATCTTAGGCATTAAACCACGGCACGAAAGCGAGGATTAATTATGTAAATATATAGCATTTTACGAAAAAGTCCCTTTTATACAAACTTCTTTGGTGGTATTATTCATTTGTATCTAAATTATTACATTCAGCAAAAATCTTTTAAAACGATTTGTGGCATCCTCGCTTTAATTTATATGTACGTTATACGTTACGGTTACTAATTTGTCATTTGAAAAAATCTGAATTAATAGCATTTAAAATATATATGTAATACGTACCTACCTAAGTAAAAAAATTCTTGTTGTTATTTTTTTCTCTACACTTATCTGAATAAATATATTACACATTACTTTACGTTTTGTGGAATATACACTAAACATTATATATTTTTTGAATTTTTTTTTCCAACTATCTACAAAGTGTATTTTATTTTCACCTAATTGGCGGTGCAAGTGGCAATATCATAAAAAAGAGTAAACCATCATTCCAAAAATGTTATTTTACAAAACTTATACTATCCCAAACGCTTGTTTTGTTCAATTTTTTTTATTTTTTTATTTTATTTATTTTTCAAAAATATTTACAAAATAGTCTTAAATTAAAGTCCTGCTGAGTTGCATACAAACAACTCGTCAGCAGGTTCTTATAAATTGCATCGATTATTTACACTTAACCTACATGAACAATTTTACTTGAAAAACAATTACATATTAAAAATAAACGTGCTTAACGTAGGTACAATGAAATAATCATTAAAATACAATGATTATAATATTAAATTTCATAGCTGTTCTTTAGGTCGTAACTAAATAAGAAACAGTTAGTCTTCTTAATTTTCGACCTTTTTTCTCTATTTGACTATTTTATTATTTCTAACGGAATTACCGTCCATGACCGTACGTTCATGAGAACTTTTCTAATTAAGCTTTTGGATCATTGGCAGATGATAATCATCACAGTTGTTATACTTTCTTTTCATTATATGATGATAAATGATCATATCCAATTAAGACCACCTTTGATACTAACAATAACGACAATTATTGTAAATAAAGTCATCGCAAGAATATTATTTATCCTTATTTATATATATGGATTGCTCGTATTTTCAAATGCAATAATATTGACTTTAATTTATCAAATGACTTCATTAATTATTTCATACATGGGTAAGTTTATTCTTTTAATTTTAAATTTTATTTTTTGTCGAATTTTGGGAAATTTTTATTTATTTATATTTATTTATTCATATTTTTCGCTTACAAAGTATAATTAATGATAAAAATAATGTGACCTCACTGGGGTTTCCCGTGCCGAGGACACTTAACAATTTAGTTTTTTTAAATTACATTTGAGAATAAACAAAGAAGACTCACTTAAAAAACAAACATAATTAACAAATATTCAGACAGTTTTAAAAACAAGGTATTTATGTACATCTATATTATTTATATTACAAAACACACAATGAAAACAACAAAAACCTAACATAAGCTATACAGTTGTGGAGCAGTTGATTCAGCATTGGTATGGGCGAATGAGACAATCCATTTTACTTCTATCTAGCTCCACTATCCATTTTTTTATAGCCTTTTTAAACATTTTCTCATTACTTATTGCTTTAATAGATAGTGGAAGTAGGTTATAGATTTTAATTGAATAATACTCAAAATCCCTTCGTCCGAAAGTGGTATTAGTTTGTATTTGTTTATGTTGTTTATGTGTTGAGGATCTAGTGATTATATTATTTGTATGTGATGTATTGTGGGGGTTATGTCTTTCATTTGAGTAAGAGTAGTTTTTGAATCTATAAGTGAGTATTGTTTTAGCGTATAATTGTTTTGGTGTCATAAGTTGTGATTGATATTGACCTTTATCTGATTTAGGTTCATCGATATATTTTAAAACATTCAAGTTCTTTTGTAAAAATTCTTGGTGAAAGTTCATTGTAATTAATTATGAAATTGATAAACGATAATTACATTGATCCACAAATTTAGAATAACCAGTCATTACGTTCACCGGAATAAGATAATAATATTATTTTACTATAATATACTCTCCATAGACTGGTTCCTGAAACGTTAGACTGGTCGCCTTACTTTTATGTAACAGGTGATAGAGATACTTTGCATTTGGTTTTACAATGCAGTGCCCTATTCACCATCGAGTGCGGTGATGATAGCGATGATGATGATGTGTGAAACGTGAATAACCAATATCTTAGAGCAGTGTTTTCGAGTCAACGGCGCCCTCAGATAAGAATCCTTAAAAATAAAATCGAGTGGAGGTTAGTCCATCTAGGTGTATTGTTAAATATCCGAGCATTTGTTTACCACGTCTGAGGTTTCGTAGTTTCCCAGTAAGGTCGACATGGAACATTTATTTTAATGGGTGATTTTCACTGCAATATTATCTATTCCCTTTAAAGGATCTCAATCGTGAGATTGATCATCTTGTCTTCATGTATTAAATGTTCAAGATATTTATTTATTTATTCTTATTAAGGTAGTTCATAACATTTAAGAACTAATATAAACTTTTGATAACATTACATTATATATCAAAATTTAATTTTTCCCAAGCCAAAGGGCATATACCTACCATACAAACGAGAAAAACCAAAAAAAGTTTATTTTATTGTAAAATGGTATAGCAACGAGGTACCATTGACAATAATTTAATTTTGTGAGATAAGCAATGTTAAAAAAATAATAACATCTACGTAATAGAGCTTCAATTAATTGTTTTTGTTGAATTACTCTAAAAAAACGTAATCACGTTTACCATTCTATTCTACGTGGGCATAATTCAATTTATCAAGAATGTGCTTTTTTATATTGATTTTGGAATATTTCAAGGGTTTCCATTTCCTATATTTATTCAGGACGTAACTCATTGTACAGTTTTGATCCCTTGTACAATGAGTTTTAAGACTCTGTTTTTCTCCTCATTAGTAATCATATTTTTATTTAATCTCTAGTTTCGTATGTATGACAGAGTTTGCTTTTTTTTTAAATTTGATTTAACCGCCTTGTTATTTTTAAATGAAAGTTACATTTTATTTTATTTGCATAAAGAAACGATTGCAGTGCCCTATCCAATACCAGATGATAATTATTGCATTTTGATAGTATCGTCGGGATCGTAGAACAACGACTCATTTGATTTTGTTCCACTTAATAAGCTAGGGTTTCCTAGGACAGCGGTGCCCGTATTTTAACGGCCGTAGTGAACGGTGATGCAATGGACAGCCGTCGTAAAGGTGACTAGAGTGTGGTTTTCTAGGAAAACGGTGTTATCAACACTATTTAACACCGTTTTCCTAGGAAACCACTCTCTAATCACCTTTACGACGGCTGTCCACTGCATCACCGTTCACTACGGCCGTTAAAATACGGGCACCGCTGTCCTAGGAAACCCTAGCTTTAACGTGACAGCGGTTTAAAATATTTTTTTACGCTTTATGTCCCAACTTGATAAGTTAGTAAGTTAGTTATATATGTTTTTTTTTTCAATCCCGGGAAATAAATCCTATATATATTTTTTTCAATAGCAATATAAAAGAAATTCGACATCGTATTTTTTGCACATCCATCGTTGTTCTACGATTCCGACGATATGATTACTGCGTTTGTTCCATAATCGATCAATGTTTATAACAGCTATTAATGTTGCTTAATATTGTATTTCGCCTATGTCACGTTTTACCAATGGGACAGATCACAGTTCAAAAACGTTAAAATGTCCGTCACGTTTTTCGATTTCACTTTAATGGAAGGTCGCCTAAGTAACTGTCTACTGACGTCAGCTGACGTCCAAGTATTTTAAATTGCTTCCATGAATTATTTAAATAATATATTTTAAATTCGACGCTGAAAAATCCTTAATAACATTTTTAGGTCCTATACTTTAGATACCGTGTAAAAGTTGACCAACTGATTTTTTTTTATGTCTGCGTCTGTTAAATTTCTCCATATCTTTTGAAATATTCGTATCAATCTTGGTAAACTCCCTAGAGGGTGAAATCTAGTATTTGTTTACGAACGTTTGTACATATTCAACATATTGTGAATTTGTTTAATAATCTCAAAGGACATCCAATGACAAAACAACGAAGCGCTTAATTCGAGTTGCATGAACTGTGATTATGTACTAGACACTAGACCAATTTATTTATTCTGACAAACATTATTGAAATAACTCCATTAAAGGGCCCCTCGATTCGGGTTTTGTGTATGATTGCCTGTAATGTATCATTAGACTATGTTTATATTTGTTTTTTTGTCTTTATGTGGTTATTCGGCTAGCGTATTTTTTGAGTTTTTTCACTGACTGATTTTTATAAAATTAAACAGTAGGCGAAACATGAAACAGAACTAATGCGGTTATAACGAGTACTGTGTCACGCGGGAAGTAGAAACAGATTCTAATCGATTAATTTAAAATTAGTTAGTTATTTTTTTTCTTTTAAATAATAATGTACAGAAATAGAATGGTGAATGTTATACAGTGTGTAAAGCAGCTACTTAAACCAGCCAATAACAAGTTATAACAAGTTCTCTAAAAAGTTCTTCATCTGTGTTGTGATATTTAATAATAATACTATTTACAATATCAGTCGCAGTCTGGCAATTGCTCATTTTGTGCAGTGGTTGCATAACTTATGCAGTCTTGTTATAATTTCTCTTGGTATAAAACAAACGCTTTGCATTATGTATGCAATAAAGCAGTTTCTAACTTTACGGTATTTACATAAATTATTTAACGTTAATTTTTAATTATCACTGGGTCTGAAACTGATAAATAATCCACAAAATTCATCAACGATGTGTCATTATCTTACAAAATTATTCAATCAAATTTGTTTTATTTGAGTGCATTTATTTTAAACACCCCTTAAATATTACTTTGAAGAACGACAGAAATTTGCTTCAAATAAAATAATCCAGCAGCAGCCGGCTATCAAATTGAACAATAAAAAAAACATTTCTGTGTCATTTCGAATACCAACATAGGCTGAAAAAAATAAAGACATAGATAGTAATATCAGTAATCAATTAATAAAATTGCCGCCTTATAATTTCGGCGGGCACGTGAGTAAATGAACCTTAAATTTCGTGTATATTTTAATGAACATCCGAGCTGAAAAGTTGAACTGAGCTGTTGTATAGTAAAGGCTTCACGCGCGTCGCCGAGTATAAGTATCATTATTAAATTTATCTGCCTTACAGTGCAGTTTCCAACGTACCTTAACAAGCCACTACCTGTTGATCATTATTTATAACCCTTATTATTTACGGTGATGCTTTTAACTTTCGGCGGCTGTATATATAGATACATTGCGGTGTAGCGTAGGCTGTAGACTTTAGAGGCGCGCTAATACTAAGCGTACGCACGCGCCGCGGTTTATGACTGAAGCGCGTTAAAATGCAGGGATGCTATTCAAGCGTTGATGTTTTTTAAACATCGATTATTGTTTAAACATATCGAATTGTTTTTTATTTAATATAAAATTTGATAGTCCGCCTCGTAGTCCAGTAGTTACAGCGTTTACTTTTCATGCTTGATTTACGCCATGGTTTACATGAAAAAATATTCAAAATTATGTTTTTTCTCTGCAATATATTATAGTTCCTAAAACTAATCACCTTACCTGCATGTTGAAAAATGAAGATTCACAGCAATTGGGATGATAACGATGATAATAAAGGGTATTCAGAAATAACGATGTTTTCACTGTGATATTTAATTTTCATGTTTGTGAGGTTTTTCGCTTTTGTTTGCGGTTCATATTGAAAGGATTTTTTTCCGTTAAATCATTGATTTTAAAAATACATGTCATTTCAATTTTTATTCATCTAAAATGTTGATAATACAAACATACAAAAAGAAAAAAGTGTAACCTCTAATACATAAGGTAGCTATAGAGTAGACACATGGTACACACATTGCTAAATGTTCTTAATTATCACTAAATAATATAACGTTAACAAAGTACATTTCTTGAACAAGTAGTGAAAAAGACAGTTGATAAATAATGATATAAAAGGAAACAAAATAAGTGATTCCGTATCAAAAAAGTACATTTATTATTAATACAAATTATGTTAAGATATTGCCTACGTAAAAAAAAAACGATATTTAAGTAAACCAATTCAAATTTGATTCAAATAAAAACTTTTGTTATAACAGAGAGCAAAACATTTTAGAAATGGGAATATGGAAGTCTAGGCATTTACAGGGCTTACTACCTGTCATTGGCTGGTTTAAATGGCCACTTTACACACTGTGTAACATTCACCATTCTGCCTGTTTTCCTCTATGTTGCAACAAATTTAGATCTGAATAACTCCCTATGAAGGAATTCTAGTCAGTCTTCAAACATTGGGACATACTCAAAACATCGTCGAATAAGCTAACTGGTATAAAATGAAGTATACACATTGGGAAATTGTTTTTAGGTGTTGCCTAGTTGGTGAATTGGTTCAGCCAGATGAATCTCACCCACATGATGAAGGTTCCAGTTCTTTTACTTCACAAAAGTCAGCAGGTGGAAGAGTGAGGAAATGTGGATGTTTTAACATAAATAAAATGGTGAATGTTACACAGTGTGTAAGTGGCCACTATGAACAGCCAATGACAGATCATAAGTCCCGCAAATGCCTTGCCTCCCATATTCCCTTCTCAAAAATGTTTCCTTCTCTGTTTCAACAAATTTAGATCTAAATCTAGGGAGGAAATCCAGCCAGTCTGTAAACATTTGGACATACTCAAAACATCGTCATAAATAAAAACGTTTTGTGTTAAACCATTTAAAATTTATTTATTTCAGAAGTTGCACAATCTTTCGTATTAAGGTACAATTTAGTAATTAATATTATCCCATTTTATAATTTTAGCACTATCTACTTAATACTAAATCTAACACACATGGAGTTAATAAGTTATGAAGTATTTTGTGTTTGTGGAGATATGGGATGGGGGATGAGAAGGATTGAAATCCGAATAGAGGAAAATATTTATTACTTCACTATTATAAGGAAGCTCGTGTAGTTTCGAAACCGGCCGGTAATTAGATTAATTTTTTGTGGTTAATATATTTATTTATTTGAACATGGTGTTTTAATTTTAATTATAATTATATTGTGAATAACCACAATCAGTGCTTCACATACAAATTTTACAAATAAAATGTGTTTGGGTTCAGACGTTTGGGTTTGGGGTCAGATCAAAAGTCTGAGCTTTGCTCCTCGCTTAGCCAGAATTCACATGTAACGTGATGATTTATTCTGCTTCTTTTTTACATCCGCTCCTAAGTGGAGCGTGTGATCATCACCGGTTGCCTCCAGGAGACCCCATCGCCAGCCCGCATTTTCGCCTGTACACACCCCAATCCAGCGCTTCTTAATTCCGCCGAATAATGTCGAAAGATCGTCATCGACGGCCTTTCAGGACGGCGTGAGCCTGCAGGTTTAAAGAAGAGGCACCTTGAGTTTAGGTTCTCCTGAGGCATGCGCAGCACGTGTCCAAGCCATGTCCACCGCTGCATCCTCTAGACGGTCGTTATAGGAGGCTGCTGCGTCCGTTCTCGGACTTCAAAATTAGTTATAAAATCGAACCACCTTATACCTAATATTCTTCTCAAGCATTTACTCTCAAAACTCAGAAGTTTAATGTTTTGAGCTTTGGTAAGGTACCAAAATTCGCATCCATATAGAGATACTGGTATCATACGTAATTATATATTACAATATAAATATGGTGATATTTTTTTAGCGCGATTTTTTTAAATAGCGATTTTTCAAATGTCGATGTTTTGGTAGGCGATGTGGCATTCCTAGTACTATAACACGGCATGGTGGATAGGCGCCAGCGTTGCTAACCCTGCCGATTTTTCGGTAGACCTACCGATTTTGAGAGCAATCAACCGACTCCGACTGAAACTCTGCCGATTTTTAAACATCTCACCATAGAATAAAATCACAATATAGAAATGGTTTTTATCCATGAAATTTTATAAGAAATATCTATACACACCCTGCCACATATAGTTTTTTTTAAAACCGCTTTTGACGGTTTTTGGGGGAATAAAGAATCTTGAGACTGGTGGCCATTCCCCCCGCCCGTAGTCCACAACAAAAGGGAAATATGACTTCTTTTTTTTATATTTTAAAAAGAATGAAGGTCTATGGAATACTACTCAGTTAAAAGAAAAAAAATGCTAATTATTAGTAGCATAAAAATACTTTTAAATTTGTAATTTTGAATTCCATCAAAAACAGTCATTCCATTGGCCACGACCTTAATACGTCGCGATTCATGTTTATTTGTTCCTGGCCATTGAAATTTTTAAGAACAATATCATGAATCTTGATGTCACAACAACCAAGGCCAAACACGTCACAATTTTCTGGATACGTATTTTTACAAAATTTCTTTTTCATTTTTGTATGAAAGCATTTGTCCACAATAACCATATTTATTTTAAAAATACAATTATTTATTCTTAATCCATTTCATATATTTTTTATCGGTATTCGTAGAACGTGATATTTCCCTGTTGGGCTGATAATGAATCTACTGATTTACATTTCAAAATCTACCGATTTTTACTTGATGGAGGTTGGCAACTGTCCGGCCGGCGCATTCCGCGGCCCGTGGGAATCGCGAAATGATTTCATTACTTCTTATAATCCGCGCCCACGGATTACAATGGCCCTCCAGCGGCGAACGGTAATAAGGGGCAGACTTTTTGTATCACCAACGAAACGTATCTCGCCACGAAGTGGATTGTGATCATCAATGGCCAATCTTTTGATATTTGTCATTGATATCATTCGTCCGAAACATCATAACATTATCCCGAGACAAAGTAATTCGGAAAATTGAGCTTATTTCATTGGCTATAAAATTGTTAATTACTCGTTTTAATGTTTTGTTTTTGAAATTATTTTTGTATACATCTTCTTCTTCAGCCTTATTATCCCCTGAATAAAGGTCTCTTTCAAACGTCTCCTTTTCTTCCTATCACCCGCTTTTATCATCCATGTTTTACCGGCAATAGAGGCGATGTCATCGACCCATCTTTTCTGTGGCCTTCCAACACTTATTTTTTTGCCCATGGTCCCCACTTTATTATTCTGGACGTCCACCTGCCATCATTTTGCCTCTCCGAGTGTCCTGCCCTACCATTTCAGTTGTGCTGCACGATCCATGATATCCACGACTCCGGTTCGGCGCCTTATTTCTTCATGTCTTATTCTGTCTCTTAGACATACACCGAGCATCTGTCTCTCCATGGACTGTTGCGTGCATTTTAATTTTTGGTTAATTTTTTGTGTTATAGACATGGTTTCTAGTCCCTCTGTTCTCATCGGGAATATGCACGATTCATATACTTGTCTTTTTAAGCATATAGATATTTTAGTTTGCCGAAAGCAGTCCCACTTAGCTCTATTCTTCTTGGTAACTCCGCTGTCTGGTTATCTTGATCAAGTTTGACTTTGTGTCCTAGATATATGTATTCATCAACCACTTCTTCCAACAATTTTATTTGTACAACTATCTAAAATAAATAAATTACATTTACCTATCCGTCTCGTGGTTTAATGATCAGCGAGATTGCCTACCATACCAGTGGTCTCGGATTTAATTTCCTATGTGGTTGACAATTTAAAATATTTATTTAAAAAGTTTTTTTACGCATTAGTATTTCACTGTCCGGTACCTGAAGCCTAAGACTCGTCATCTTATCTTCATCTAACACAAATTACCAAGATACGCAGTTGCTGGTTACCAACGCAGTGGCCAGTGGCTTATGTAAAATTTAGTGAGGATGAGCAACGAATTAATGAATAAAGCTACCTATTCAGCTTTTTTTCGTCATATTAAATAACACTGAACCCAAATCGTTTTGTGTAATAACGATTAGAAACAGAACTATATTTTTTATTGTTTAAAAAAAAAACACTTTGCTCTAACTTAGGTGGTGGATTTTATAAACCTGACAATATCTTATCAATAATTTATTAAGCAAAATAGCTACATTATTGAGAATTTTAAAAAAAAACAAAAACTTTGTTTCAAAATCGGAAAAAAAATGTATGAAACCCGTGTAAAATTTAAAATATATTTTATGGATCAACTATGGGGAACAGGAAACCAAAATGATATAAACAGACTACAACGACAGCATAATCTCCCTTATCTAACAACAACTAAAGAACTCTTTTAAAACAATCTTAACAATTCAATATAATTGCACTTTTTCGACTGTAATCTTTAAAATTTATTCAGAAATTAGCTACTGATGTAATTGTAGAAAAGAACTAAAAATCAAAATGCAAAAACACGGAAACAATTTGAGGATTTAAGAACAATATCACTCACAAATACAACATTCTAAAACAAGATAAGAACCGTCTAGACTCTAGACTAATAAACCAGCGACTGAAATTACAAAGAGCTACCTTAAAACACTTAACAAAAGACAACCTTTTCAAAATATGTATGTTGAAAATATTAATATCTACTACAGAGTAGGAATTAAAAATCAAAAAAAAGTTGTTTTCAAATGAATCCAATAATGGAATAAAATGTGTTTTTACTCTAGAATATTTAATAGTCCCTGAACTAGCACCAGAAGCGTAAGACTGATCATACTTCCTTCATGTAACAATTAATGATCAAGATACGCTGCAATTGGTGTACCAATGCAGTTCCATATGCACCATTAGGTGCGATAAGGGAATGATAAATAGTTCATATGGGTTTATAAATTAATTCCAAATTGAACAAAATTTACAATACCGTTCATTGTTTCATTTAAATTATTTATTGACAATTCTTGATGGAATTCCATTGTAATGATGTAATAACTTATGTTTACATATAGTTATTAATTTTAAAAAATACTTGGTACACTTCCACTTATTTATTTTGACCATACACTGTATAAAATTCACCAGTCTGAAGATGCCCATTAGAGGGTGAAAGCGTTAATTGGTCAAAATAAAAGTGGAAGTGTACCAAGTATTTTTTAAATTAATAACTTATATGTAAATATAAGTTATTACATCACCGTTCGTTGTTATTAAACATACTTTTTATTTTTTACATAACAAGAAAAATTTCAGTCAAAATTTTCATATGCTCAAAATATTGTATTATTAATTAATTTCTAATTTGGCTTTAAATATATACTCCTCCGTTACGAGAATCTCTTTCCAGTAACTTACTATACTATCCGTATTTCGGGAAAATTCAGTCAATGAATATTTTAGTCTTTTAAATTAATTTTCGACTCCGCAAAACAGGTGGGCTTTCGCATCTAATTTGGTGTTGTTTGTCCATTTCGACCCTGGCTTGGTCCAGTGGCGGTTAGCGCAGTTCGCAGCCGAGCGATTCCTGGAACCGCATTGTGGGGAGCTTGCGGGAGCCGGTGCACTCTGCTTTGGCGGCAAATCTCCCGCTCGTTAATTCTGACCTGATCTGCGCTGCGTTTCTCGGAAACTGTCCGAACGCACGCCTCGGGCGTACCGCAGCCGCAGCACCGGCCGACCGACGAGCCACGAGCCGACAAGCCAACAAGCCAACAAGACTTGTGCTGTACAGTGTGCAGTGTACAGTGTGTACTCTATTATCCACTGGGCTCACCAAACGCACACGAACCCACTGTGCTTCTGAAAATATGGATGACCCCTCTGAGTAATAATTCTCTAGATATGCCCTTAATATATATTTCATAGAACAAAAACGTCCCGAA
This sequence comes from Micrasema longulum, assembly GCF_059751315.1. NCBI lineage: Eukaryota > Metazoa > Arthropoda > Insecta > Trichoptera > Brachycentridae > Micrasema > Micrasema longulum. The sequence goes on along the minus strand of NW_028280494.1, from coordinate 3,494 downwards.
TGTTTGGTTTGATTTTTGTTTGGTTTTAAGTTTAGCAACAAACGTGTAATGTACGGTTTCGGTTTGCGCTTGCAATTTCCAACATAAGTACTGTTTGATTTCTTTAAACTGGCGCGTTCCTTATACTCACACAAACGCATTGTGTAGTATCTTTGAATAAGCTCATGGTATGACATCGTACGGCATACACATTATGAAAATAATCTCTGTCTCTCTCGCGCTCAGACGCGCTTATGAGCGTGACATTTTTGTTTATTTTGTTTATTTGTTTGTTTAAATTTAATGTTGTGCACACAGTGCTATGTTAATATAAATCTAGACAATATTACGAACAAAAACTAAACCTAACACAGCACCAATTACGTACACAACACAATATATGAAATAACTATCTAACAGTACAACAAGATGTAAGAAGAATTTGTGTAACTTTAAACTTTGAAGTAGGGCACACATAAGCAAATTCCCTTATGTGCTCCAATAATAACAATAATAATATTAGTATTACTAAACATTAAAGTCTATAAGACTCAGTTTCCGTTTGTAGCAGAGAGCTGAGTCGTTAAAGATGTCTAAATCGTACGACGTGTCTAATCATAGACAACTATTGCTTTGTTTGTTGCTAATGATATGGTAATAAAATATACACAGGGTGCTTATGCGTTCGTCTGAATTTCACTGCGTTTTTTAATAGTAAAAATATAATAATATGTGTTTTATGTATATTTATTAAGCTATAGATTCAAAACATTGTTTGAAAATATACTTTTATTTTCATTTAATTAAATCATGGATAAGTCGATTGGTGGTGGCGCTTTCCCAAAACTAACACAAAAATATTTTTAATGTATAGAATATTGATTTTAAAAATCTCTTCTGGTTTAGAGCGATAAAAACAATCACTTAAAAAAATGACATATATTTATTTCTTTTTAAACAAGCATGTTTTTTATTCAATATTGTGTGTTTATTATAATAATAATTAAAACAGTGTTATTAAAATGCACAGTACAAATTATATTGGAGAAAATATTAATACACACTTATTGATAAACAATAAAGATAGCACATTTGGTTAAAATTTAAACTGAGTTTACCCTGAAGATGGCCCCTACAATGGTAGCCGAAACGTCAGAACAAATCCAACCCACACGGTATTACCCTAAAAAGAAACACATTGCTTTTTATGTTTTATAAAAAAATACGTATCTAACATTAGTAGGTAGATTATTCCATGATCGAGCAGCTACTACTGTGAAAGAGGGGGCAATAAAATAAGAGCGGTGAATGGATATTAAAAAGGTTCTCTCCGTACTAGAATGAAGAGATAGTTCATGTTGTGATAGAGTATATTATATACTGTATATGTGGATTAGAAATAATTTATTTATTTTACGGCACAAGTGCCTTTTACAATATAAGAAATAACATTATTATCAGCTCAGTTATACAGAAATAAAAAACCACAATAAAACATGGATATGTAAAAAGAAAAAGAAAAAGAATAATTACTCGAAAAATATATGTATGTCTGCGTACAAAAGATAATTATTTATTTATCAATACATATACACGGCATGTTGTGCCTTTCACTATACAAAAAAAAACATAGTGTGTAGAAATAAACTTATTAAATAAATAATATACAGTAGATAAATTTTAAAAAATAATATAAAATTTTACATGTGCATATCATACACAGTAGTTTCATACAATGATTACGCTAACATATTGTGTAAAAAATAAATCATTAAAGAGTATTTAAAAATTAAAAAGTATTTTTAAGTAAATAAAGGACAGATAGTATAGTATAATAAGTTATCCACAATAAATAAAATATCTTATATATAGATACATTAAAAAAATACTACCTTCTAATTATACTTAGTTAGATAGAGAAAAAAAAGTCTAAATAAAAAAAGGTATATATTATGAACATAAATATATAGGAGTCCTGGTCCCGTCCCTGATGCATGGGAGCGAAGTATGGACCTGGGAAAACAGGGATGAAAGTAGGCTGAATGCTGTCGAAATGCGATCTCTCAGGCGAATGTGTGGTAAAACTATGTACGATAGATGCACAAATGTTGAGATCCGTACATTGTGTAAGGCTGAGACAAGCATTATCGACAAAATCAAGAAAAGAGCTCTGCGCTGGTTTGGACATGTAGAACGAATGGACAGCGAGAGAACGGCTAAGAATATTTACAATGCGAATGTTGATGGATGCAGAAATAGAGGAAGACCGAGAAAGACGTGGCATGACCAAATCCAACAAATACTTAAAGATGGACATGTCAAAAGTCGGAATATCGGCGCGCGTGCATGAGAAGATGTATGAATGTAGAGGAAGCGAGATCTGTATGCAAATATAGAGTGTTGTGGCGTTCTATCCTCTCTGCCTACCCTTTCGGGGAAACGGCGTGATGGTTTGTTGTTTTGTTTGTTTGTTGTATGAGTAGCTTTTGCAAATTAATCATTAATCGTTACTATAGAACATCGTAAAATAATAATAGTTGATACGCTGCAATTGTAGTACCAGTGTTGTGACCTATGCATCATTAAGTACGAATGAGAGGACAATGATGATGAGTAATCAACCCTTACTCCGTACTATGTTCTCGTTAATTATAACGCCACTTTACCATCGTAAAATATTCAAACGCAAAATCTAACAATCGCTTGGCTCTTCATTCTCGTACCCAAAACACACTTTTTTTATCTATTCTACTTATTCACTAATTCATTCACAGTTCATGCGGCTTACCTATAGAATATTTTTCCTTTTACGATAACAGGTGCAGCTTATATCATTTTCTTTTTTGTGTGACCTAATTGCATTATTTCCGTATAGTGTTTATGATCTGTGCGTACTCGTATATTTATATTATTTCATTTTTTTACCTTCATTCGTTCTATACCATAAACAAACTTTTTTATTTATTATTTTCCATCCGGGTACACGACGTTGGCGCTACAATTGCAGCGTTAATTTATCAATTCTTACTTGAAGACAAAATGATCGGTCCGGCGCTGCTATTCCGAACGCTCTCGCGGCCTTCGAAAACACTTTTATAGCGCGTATTTTGTATGTAAATATGCGCTATAAAAGCTTTTTTTACGGCCGCGAGAGCGTTTGAAATAGCGGCCCCGGTGCCAGTCCGGAGACTATAAATATTGCAGTTATAAAACACTTTCATAAGAAAATATTTCAACTTTACTGAGAATTGTGCAGTAAGCATAGTAAGCAAAAGTGCTAACCATTTCATCACGAAACAGACAAAATGAAAGTAAGGCCTCGCTTATCCGGACCCCCGCTAATTCGGTAATCGCGGTGATGCGGACAGATCGGGCTGGGGCGTTCGCGGTGGAGGCTGGAGGCATTTCATCTGTTTAGAGCGCAGCGGTAAGCAGTCTGTTGTCAATCATCGAGACAACTGCCATACTTAACTTATGTATTTTTAGCTTCTTTTTAAACGCGCAACCTTCCTACA
>NW_028280493.1:0-15100 GCF_059751315.1 Micrasema longulum | reverse complement strand
TCGGTTTCGAGACGTACCCGTCTCTGTGTCAGGACATCAATTAAACCAACATGCAAACCAACACGCAAAACCCACTATAAACCTTCACCACAGTTGTTGCATAAAAATATAAAACCATCAAGACATGCATTTTAATAAGCACATGTACTGATTAGGACAAACATGCACTGACTAAATAATGAAAATATTCTATGTTGTTTGAGAAATAGTTAAAAAGTATAGAGGATATGAGGGAGGGGATGAGCTTAATAGGTTTGATAGGGTGAATATTACAGTGGAACATCGTATCAAGGACTATATTGAAAGTTCGTTTGATCATTGATCAAAGGAACATTATTATTTTAAGCTTTCCTATTGTGAAATATTTCCATATTATTTACTTTTAACCCTTTATTATTTATATGTAAGATTTTAACTCCTGTATTTTTATTCAAGCCATGATTTTAATTAATTAGGTGATTTGTGAATTCAGAGAAATAATTATTATGAAGACACCTCATAAAATGTTCTTTAGCACGAACATCAACATTTCTTGATGTTTTTCCAACGTAAACTCAAGGATAAGAGTTGCATTTTAATTTCAACGTAAACTCAAGGATAAGAGTTGCATTTTAATTGATAAACTGAATTATTTCACTTTTTCTCTAATAACAGAATATTTTCATACTTTAATCAGTGCATGTTTGTCCTTATCAGTGCATGTGCTTATTAGAATGCATGTCGTGTTGGTTTTATATTTTTGTGCAACAACTGTGGTGAAGGTGTATAGTGGGTTTTGCATATTGGTTTGCTTGTTGGTTTAATTGATGTCCTGGCGAAGAATCGAGTACGTCTCGAAACCGGTAAACAAAAAAAAGTTGGTAAGTGGTTAAATACAAATATTCATTAACATTCATTTTAATGTTTGACATAAAGTTGATGCTTTAAATACTAATTATATTTTATCAAAGAGCTTCTTATTAAAATAATCAAAGTTGGATTTATAATCAAGAAATTTCCTGTAAAAAAACACCTTTTTATCAACGAATTCAGTTTATTAAAATTAATTTTGCAAAGCAAACATGCATTCCTTACCCCTTGAAAATTGTATGAAAAAATCAGAATTATATGAACTTACCTACTACATTGAGCAAAATGAAATGGCTCATTTTTGGTTCAGTACTAACTTGACACTCATACTGTCCGGCATCTCTTGCTTGGACATATTTCACCTAAAATAATAAAACAGTATGTATACATATTTGAAAAAACTCAACACCTCCACCCATCACCACTACCACCACCCCTCAAATAAAAAAATCCTCTCATATTAGCTGCTTTCAATAAAAAAACACGAAAAGACGTATTTTCAGTATTATGTTTTTAATATTTTAATAAAGAATATTGAATGTAAAAATGCGATTTCTCAAACAAATTTAAAAACTGTTTCGAGGTGCCGCATTCCGATAGTAAAACTACAATTTGTTTGTATAATATATGGTAGAATCAATAGAATAATTAAACAATCACCATCGAACCATGTCCGCTACCTAGTTGGAGCATATGGTGTACACAAAGAGCCTCCATGCATATCTTTGCCAACTCCTGTGCGTCTCTCAATGCAGGTTTGCGTTCCGCAGTTCTTACATAAACTGCCTACAAATAGTCAGGAGGGCACGTCCAGGACGACAAGAACCTATTGTTGGGGAGGGCTCTCAGGAGGTATCCGCAGTAATTATTTAAACACTTTATATACATTATACAGTTTACAAACCTATGCATAAGGGTGGGCATATTGCCTTAAGGCAATTTCTTCTTACCTACCCAAACCATTTTATTTGAGAAAATCAGTGGTATATGAACACACTGTTGGTTTAATAATAATTTCTTTATAGAACAAAATATTGATAAAAATATATATTTTTTCAGAAGTATACGACTAGTCAATTGTATCGCATCCGTTTGATGATAGTTGTCAGAAGTTTGTTTGAATTTAAAAAAAACTTTCTTACTTCATATAACATTATAAAAAGTCAACTTTTGTTTTGATGTAATATATATTTGGAATACCCAAAACGACAAATTCATATGAATATCAAACATACACAATTTGGCCGTTTTTATTTAATTTATTTTGAATATGATACTTTTGTAACATGACGTTCTAAGTTATTATTTTATCTTCCAAAAGTTTTATGAAAATATTTTTGCAGTTTTCCATTTTCTGCAGTGAAAAGAGAAGACTGTTCAGCTAAACACGTGTTCAGTTAAGTAAAGTTGCACGTGCTTTATCCAGTCCTCATCGTACTGCTTACGTCATCTGTAGCTGGAAACTTCCAAGACTCAAAAAAGGTGTCTTATATTACAACTTCCATAAAAAAAATTAAAGCTGATATAATTGTTACGGCTATTGAATTATAGTACTTTAAGCACATTTAAATATAATTATTTAATAGAAAAAAAGTTAAAACATATTTATTGTTTAATTCTAACACCGTTATAGGAATAAGAGAAAATGGAATTATAAGCATTTACAAGGCTCATTACCTGTATTAAATTATCAATAAAGTGTTTATTTAAAACAACAATACAACATTTCATTTGAATTATTTATTGACCATTCTTGATGGAATTTCATTGTAATGATGTAATCACTTATATTTCCATATAAGTTATTAATTTAAAAAAATACTTGGTACACTTCCACTTATTTATTTTGACCAATACAAAAGATCTTTTTACTTTTTTTTTCTCGTTCAGTTTTAAAACAACGCAAGCTTCTTTATCAAGGTATACTTAACTTAAGCATTCTATCCTATTTTTTTAATAAAACTTAACCAAGGGTCACAAAGGAAATTCTTTAGTGATAATGAATTAAATACCATAATACGAAAGTTCAAGATTTCTTATCAAACAATTTCACAAAAAAAGAGATTTTACGAATATTTACAAAGACAATATAAAAAATGCAGAAAGAGACTCAAAGAGGGACTTTTTTCAAATGTTAACATTAAACTAGAAATAAATTACTCTCCTCTAATCCAATGTCCCATAAATTATATGGGTTATTAAAAATTTACATAGAAAATAATCCGATTCGTCCAGCAGTATCATGTTATAATGTCCCTATAGTCAAACTTGTATCAAATTTAATTAATAATTCAAACGTTTTTATGCCAAGTACACAATTAAAAATTGCTTTTAACTAATTGATATACTCAAGGATATGGAAATTACAAAAAATACGAAATAAATCATTTTCGACGTTGGTTTGCCTGCTATTTGCTTGGAAAACTACTCTTGATTAATAAAAAGGTACCTAGGTACTTGTTTATGATTAAATTTTAAAACTAAAAATTGTTAATATTCAAATATTGAATTAAAGTAGGTACGTAAGTACTTATTTATGAATGAATTCCAAAACATAAAATAAATATGTTTTCAAATATGGCATTCTTTTTGCAAAAGTCAAACTCCGGTCTTCTAACCCATAATCTCTATTCTCACCTACAGAGGGGTGTACTTATGTAAAAATACGATTTTTAAAAATGTTTGGATATTAATATTATTTTAGTATTACCAATAATTCAGTAAATAAAAATTAATGGGTAGAAATTAAAAGGAATTTAAGGAAATAATCTGATTGGGATCCACGACAAAAAAATGCTGTTTGTAAAAATTCAAAAAAAAATTTATACACAAAACAACATCTTTCCATTTTTTTGTTAAAACATTCTCCTCGAATGCAAGCCTGGTAGATCGATGATGAAACAATTATGCTCCTTACTCCTTTTTATGTACTAGATTAAAGATTTTAATATCTACGAACACGCACAACGCAAAGATCTATATTCTGAAAACTGCACGTAAATCGGTTAAGCCATTTTAGAGGAGTTCAGTGACATCACACGTACAGAGGAATTATATGAATAAATAAAGAAATTAACTTTATTAAAATCAATAATCACAATGTTAGTGATTTAAGTGGCTGTCATATTTTTAGAATATTTTATTAATTTGAGAGGTTCAAAAAATTGATTTAATTGTGGCTTACAATAATGTTTTGAAATTGGTTTAGTAGATTAAAAATTAAGCAATGTTTATTTTCCATTTTATTATTTATACAGGTTCTCAGATTCTTACGGTTATTGAAAAAATTTTTTTTTATTTTTTTTATTTTTTATTTTATTGAAATAAACGGCACTTAGTGCCTTTTACATATTAGTTACAAATACAATTAAATATACATACATGTAAGCTTAATTTAAGTAATACAGAGCATTTAAAACAATATTATTAATTTAGAAAGTCTAAGAAATATAAACTATATAAAATAATAAAATATAACCAGTTGTAGAATTATCGATAAAAAAAGATAATTTGGTATTAGAAATACTTTGAACCAGTTAAAAAAATAACAAAGAAGACGATTTTGAATAACATTAAAAAAAAAATATGTATGTATGTATTATTATTGAAAACTAATATTTAGGTAAATAGTATATGTTTATGTAGAAAAATATACAATGATGTAAAAAAAATGATAAAGAGAAATATTTTTTACTTATAAATTAATTAAGAAAAGAAACGAAAAAAGAAAAAAAAAACACTAATAAAGAAGTTTAAATTTTTTTTTAACAAAAGTAACAAATAGTTACTTAGAACTATTACCAATAAAATAAAGAAGAAGAGCCGTTCTCTATGTAATAAATTTCATGTGAAATGAGTCACCAATGTTCTGGTACTTATTGCCTAGAGAGTGAAGTCTATTGATGACTGCATTTTTACCATATGATGTCGAAGTATTGTTGCCACAGTATTGGTAGGTTTGCCAAGTTGTCTTTTTTGGTACATTAATACTAATAAGTGATAAAAGTGCAGGGATGTCAAACATGGAATAGATTATTTTATATAAATTTAACAAATCAGTTATAACTCTCCTGTCACTTAGTCTTAATAATTTCAAAATAAACAGTAACAAATCATAATTCAAAAATTCAATACCAACACCTAATTTAAAATTTATAAATCGCAAAAACTTATTTTGGACCTTTTCAATACAATATTGGTGCCTAGAATAATGAGGAGCCCAGATTGTAGAGTTGTACTCCAAAATGCTTCTTACAAGTGACGTGTACATTATTTTAAGTGCACCAATATCTTTGAAATATTTAGTGGTTCTGATAATGAAACCCAACATTCTTAGAGATCTATTACTAATGCTATTAATGTGACCAATAAATGATAATTTGATATCGAAAATAACACCTAAATCACGTATTTCGGAAACGGATACAAGTTCAGAATTGCCAATAGAATAATTAAACATTATTGGAAACTTAGTCCTGTGAAATCTCATGATTTGGCATTTCTTTACATTTAGTTGGAGTTTATTTGTTGAGCGTCACGAAAATAGTTTATTTAAGTTATGTTGGATAGTAATACAATCATCAATAGTATTAATTACTCTAAAAATTTTCATGTCGTCAGCAAAAAACAAAACTTCGACACCATTAAATATGTCAACAATATCGTTGATAAAAATGTTAAAAAGTATCGGACCCAAATGGGATCCTTGCGGGACTCCACTAGTCGCCTCAATGGTACTGGATGTGGTGTCACAAATTTTTACTGCCAATGATCTACCAGTTAGGTAACTCTGAAACCATTTTATAATCAATCCACAGAAACCCAACTTGGATAACTTATCAATCATGATTCTATGGTTCACCTTATCAAACGCTTTAGAGAAATCTGAATACACTGAATCCACTTGTTTACGTAAATTAAAAGAGTTCATAATAATATTTTCATATATTATAAGATTAGTCAGTGTTGATTTTGAAGGCATAAAACCGTGTTGATTTGGAATTATTATTTGATTGACAATTGAAGACATTTTTTGCAAAATTATTTTTTCGAAGAGCTTTGGTATTGCAGATTGTATACAAATCGGTCTATAATTTGTGACATCACATTTATCCCCACTTTTATGTATAGGTGTTAAGAAAGCAGACTTCCAGTACTGGGGAAAATGTCCCTCACATAGCGACTTATTGTAGATTATATACAAGGGATATGCAAGGAAGTCAACACACTTTTTTAACAGTATTGTAGGTATTTTGTCAGGACCATAACTAAAACTAGTTTTTGAATACTTTTTCTTATGTCAATCATCTCAATTTGAATATGAGATAATTGTATATTTATATTACTGCTTAATTTGGTTACATAGTTAGTGTTGTTGGTATTATTATTAGTTGTATCATCATAGACACTTTTGAAAAAGTCACTAAATAGATTTACTATATCTGTTAAGTTACTACCAGTTTTTACGGAATAATACATAAAATTAGGTAAATTTGTGGTGTCATTTTTGAGGGATTTTGAATAATCAAAAATTTTTTTAATCACTATTTACGTATTTTTTTCTTTGTAAAAAATTTGAACAAGTGCACACTTGCAAGTATGTATGAGAACTGTTTTTTAAATTTGTGTTGTGTTTAAATATTTTACCCGCCCCAATAAAAAAATATTTTTTTTTAGATAAAAATACAAATAATTAAATATTGTATTTTAAAAAATAGTTTTTAGATAATGTATAACTCACTGAAATAGAAAAATAATTTTCATGTGTGTAATAAGTTAAAAAAAATATCCGGTGCAATGATAAAAATAATTACTAAATTTGTTGCCTTGTTTAGCAAGGATAGGCCAGTTTTGCATTAAATTTTAGCACGTTTCAAATAATTTGGACTAAGTAATTTAAGGTATGAAAAATTGAGGGTTAGGCTACTTTTGCGCTGACGGCCTCAACTGTGAACAACATGACAAACTTTTCATTTTGTTCATAAGTACAAGTACAATCTAAAATATTGAATGAGTAGAATTGGTAATGTAGTAATGGTAAAGAAGAAACTAATCATATTCTTAAGTATGTGTATCTTCATAATTTTAAAGTTATAACTCTGACAGCATATGACTAGAAATATGAGCAAAGAATTACGTTCATATCTTCTTTTAAATTATTGATAACAACATAATATTTGCTAAATCTAAGAAGCAGCTTGTAAGGAAATAAGGTGTTTAAGTTCAATGGTTTTAGCAACGTTTTAAAAATGTCATTTAACAAAAATACGTTTTTTTCATGTGTAAATTCAAGTTTCAACTAATTTTACAAGAAGAACAATTTTATGGGAATACCTGAAGTGTCCAAGTATCTGTGGCTTCTACTAAAAAAGCCTGAAATCGCTCATCAGCTATAAAAGTGTATCGGTCTACTGTGAGGATGTGAGCATCTCGTCTTCTGATCCAGGATACTGATTTGTTTCCCAACTGCTTCACCTGCAGAGAAAAATGACTGATTACGTGATGAATTCTGCTTAAAATATTACAGATTTTTAGGACTTTCTTTGTTCATATTTTATCATTTTAGATTAATGCGGCGTCTCAATTTTATTGTTTCGGAGCGCAATACACCACCCACAATTTAAGTTGATGCTATTTTTACGATGTTATGTTTTTAATGCTACTCAATTACAAATGATTACTGAAGCAATTTTAGTATTGTTGAAGTAAATTCTAGTTGATTGATTTGGTGTTAATTTTGTAGAACGCCATATTTAAACGTATAATATAAGAAATCAAACACTGATTTGAGTCTACTGAACATTTTTTTTTCGTTTAAAAATGTCCTAACAAGGCGAGACAATTGTCACGAAGTTTTTGTTTTTATATTTGTAAAAATAAAATGAAGTGTTCAGTAGACTCAAATCAGTGTTTGATTGTAATATTATAAGTTTAAATTCTAGTTATTGCTTAAACTGAAAATTATCTTCAACTGGTAGCTGGTATAACTTTTCCTTTGTGGATATTGCTTCTGTTATGATATGATGATTTCTGTGGCATATTTTTTTTAACTTCGCTGATACGAATTAATTTTTCTGTGTCCAAGCGGATAAATAATACACGCTCGTCCAGGCTTCTGGTTGTTTTTTACACTGGTTTGATTGGCGCGTTTGACTACCATGCTTGAAGTCCTAAGTGTAATTTCTGGCATAAGATGGTTTTACACTGCAAAATTTTTGTGGTCCTGGACCTTCACTTGAAGCGAAAAACTGATCACTTTATCGGCCAAGTAACAAAGTAATCTAGATTTATTGCAATTGGAGTGCCAATGCAGTTTTCTATGCATCACGTTATGCGGATGGTCAACAAATCTATGTTAACTGCTATCTTTAAGATATAAAGAATTCGAAAAATTGCATCGCACACAAATTTTCAATAACTGAATGTCATCAAACAGACTCAAACTTAATCAATCTAAAATTGAGTTTCTACTGACAGTGACAAAAAAGTTAGAACACTTTTTAGATTAATCTCTAATTTCAATCACATGTCAGCTTAACTCTAGTTTAAATGTTTAACTAGTGGGTGGGTGTTCATTTAGATTCAAATCCTTTTCTTCATTCTCAGGTCAACAAAATGTTTTTTGCTGTTTTTTTTCCTGTGAAAAATATTCCAACAGACCCAACTAAAGATCTTGTGAATGCTTATGTCGTTTTGCGTCTAAATTACCGTACTGGAATGTACGCAAATCTCCCAAAATATGTTTTCAGTGCCGCGGCAGGAGTAAAAAAATATTCTCAAAACATCTTCGAGATTTGCGCTGGTTAAAAAGCCCAAAGATAATAAAATATTAGCTTTGCTGGACAGTTATCAAATTTTTTTATGAAATGGTTCCAAAATACCTATCGGATTTCAGTATTAAGGAAAATATATGTCAAACAAAATGACTCTCAGGTCAGCATTTGATTCAGCCAGAGGGAAAGTTGTCAAAATACGACGCTGCTCAAACGCTAGGTTTAAAGATCGTGTTTTTGTCGTTGCCGGCTCCTTGGCTTGGAACCAATTGCTTTCACACTTGCAAATCGTAAACAGTGCCAATCAGCTCAGACCTCTATTCAAATCTTATTTTTAACGTCAATCATACTCTCAATTTTAAAATCAGAAAATACAATGCGTAAAATTAGCTCAGTTAAAATTTAAGTTAAGGAATAAATTGTAAAGCGCCCTTCAGATGATGTTTCACAAAAACATAAAAAAGAGAAAACTTTTACTGTATAACAGTGCTTTAAATATTTTATTTTTATTAGTAAAGATAAGAAAATACTTCGGTCATATTGAAAAAAAAGATACAAAAAGTAATGTTTTATTAATGAGTAATATATGAGCTTACCTTGCAGGGTAAATATGCGTGGGTCCCTAATTGTGCTGTTATATTCGTAGGAGTCGTGGGGTCAAAATAAGGGCCAGTATAAAGCCCCGAAAACCTTTTGACCCAGTGCTTCTTCTCGTACTCTGCTATAGAACCTCCGGCAGATACAATAAAACCTAAAAAAAAGGATTTTTTTAGAATAAATATGTCCATTTTCTAGTTTGACCTGGGTATGCTTTATAATATGTAAAAAAATATATATATATTTGAATATAAATTTCTCAATCGAACAAAGACGTTCATTGTTAATATTTTTAAAAACACAAAAAAATCAGCTTAAGAGTCTCAAGTCATGTTTTGGTGCCGTAATAATTTAGCCTACAACAGATTAGATATTAAATTCAGTACACTAGATTTGCATTTTAACTGAACTAAAGTAATAAAAATAATGCAATTTGTTTTCACTTTTGTTAACACTTTTTTCACAGTTGAAAGTGTTCATCTAAATTTAATACATTTGTCTTTATGTCAAGTAACATTTTGTGTTTTTTAGGGTAGAGAGTAAGGAGGGCGAGGGTTAAAATTCACTCATTTTCACATGTTCTTAAATAAAACAGGAGTGGACTATAAAAGGTGATATGATTATTTAGTTTCTTCTATTTAATTTATCGCAATTTAAAAATAGTGATTTGGCGATACCAGACAAATAAATGATTGATCGACGTATTTATTAAAAACTTCATAAAGAAACTGTGAAGTAGCAAATAATAAATGTCAAAGTGAACACTGCAATTTAATATTTAATTATGCTAGGTTAATGTGTCCGCGTCTGTCGGCGAATCGATTAAAAATATACATTTTGTTGGTCGTAGTAGGCACACTAAAATAATTTATATGAAAACTTTTTGTTTCGTATACATAAAGTAAAAGTTATTAATGATTTAAATGAACTGTACCTGTATTAAAAATGATTAAATTAGTGGGATTTCTCAGGAGAAATTCGTTGTTATCAATAAATGATAGAATTTGATCAATAACATAGTAAAACCTTTATTTGAAAAAAAAACACCAATTCAAATATTCAATACATTTAGAAAACGATATTTTTTTTTTCAAAATACCCAATAAAATTAATTTCACAACTTATTATGGTATACATAAACATTCTAAGTAAACATACAAGCGCCCGTATTACAATGAGAAAGTTCAGAGTTTTTTTTTAAAATTGTTTTATATTTGTTTATAGACTATTTAATTAAGCCATTTTTTCTTATTTTTTTGTTTATATTTTCGTATAATCAAAACTATGATTTCTTAAGTTTTGTTTTTCTGAAATTACTCCCTGTATTACGTCTCAACAGCCGGTTGGTTCGTTGACGGTTAGTAAACCGGAAATCTTCCACAACTCTCTTACCATTGGTTGATTCATACGAACAAGTGATGTCGTCCAAAGCATTTTTAACAATATATTTTTTTCGTTTTTTCGGACTCTGACTGAAGGTGACACGCAAGAGTTAAGGAACAAGTTCTTAGTACGTGTCGATTGCAAATGGATGGATTTATGTCGTCATAAAACTGACAATATTTATCAATACCACACTCTAAATATTTCTAGAATAACCTTCTTAAAACACACGCTATAGGTTTTGTATATACAAGTATCTCGCAAAATCTTATAACATTTTTCTTTTACATAAGGTATTTTTACTATTATTATTTTCATTTTTGGTTTATTTTTCCATACATTTATTATTTACATAGGAATAAAATTACAAAAATACACTTTGAAAAATAAATCTTAAAATTAAGTAATAACATAAACTGGAAAAAATACCCACAAAGACTTCAGCGTCTAAGCGTAGGCCATTCCTTAATTATTAAAAAGCTTAAAGCATATTAATATGGTATGACATGACCACGAAAAGAAAAGAAAGGAACAATAAAAGAAAAACCAAATAACATATGCTGATAATCCTAAAACACGATTTTTTTGCAGTATACATTTATTTTAATTTTATTTTTTGCTTAAGTTATATCTGTTTCTTCCATGCCTCAAACCTACTTTAAACTGAACCAGTGATTTAATGTTTAGTAGTTCCTTAGTTAGAAGATTGAAGGGTCTTGGACCAACATGTAAGAAGTGCTTCTGTTTGAACTTAGTTCTGCATCCTGGAACTAACAGTACCTATCGGATCTATTACTAATACGATTTAAATTATCACTAAACAATTCCCTATCTAAGTAAACATATTTCAGGCACTGAAATAAACATAATTCATCCACATTAAGATATAAAAATCATTAAGTATACTTTTTTACACATATGTGTTGTAATATGTGGGTGATAATAATCATCCTCATTCTCTTTCTACACTTAATGGTGCATATGCAACTGCATTGGTACACCAATTGCAGAGTATTTTAATCAATTTTGTTACATGAATGTAAGATGATTAGTTTTACGCTTCAGGTACCAGTCCAGAGACTATGAAATATGCTGGTGCAAATATTTTATATCAATCATGTTAGAAATCAAACCTGAGACCTCTTGAATAGTAGGTAAATGCACTGACCATTACAAAATGAGGCCGACAGGTTACCTCAAAGTGGTCTATAATTATTCGAAAAAAATAAAATTAAAAAATTAAAAACCCAATTATCCGGGCTGATTAATTATATAAACATGAACTTAACATTAAACAACTAAATAATAATAATAATGATATTTTGTTTTGAAAAAGTCTTTGCTATTTTTTCGTTGAAATCAATGCTTTATTTTTAAAACATAGTACAGAACATGTCGATACTCGATGTACTAAAATATTGTACCCCCATTAATCATAATACTGAGAAAAGCGCTTTTGAAATTTTTCACATCTTAAAAAATTAGATTTTATTTAATAGAAATAAGGTTTTGTGTCTGATGTAAATACAATCATTTGACATGAACTAATGTTTGGCATAAATATAAATATATTGTAATGAAGAGACAGTATCTGTGTATCTGTTTAAAAAATATTGTCTACAGGATTGACAACATATTTTAATAGATATATATCTTTAGATTATTGGGCTTGGGAGATGCAATATTTTAGCACATAAAAAAATAGGTTAAACTTAATACTTTTTAGTACATAACTCATTTTTGGCAATAATGGTATTTACAATATGTTAGTTCTAAGCCATCAATGTCATTTAAAGTATTGTCCATCACTAGCGACTATTTTCTCCCATTTTCGGAGCAAACGAATACCATCTAGAAAAAATGACTCATTTTTTAGGTTATCCACGAATCGAGCCAGTTTTGGGCATCTTTATGATAATGGAAGAGCTGTTTAGTCGGGCCACGAGTCATCGATCGGGACAAGTGGTAATCAGAAGCAGCAGTGTCCGATGAATACGATAGGTGGGGTAGGATTTCGCATTTAAGCGTTTCCGAGTGTGTTTTGACTGGCCTTGCAACATATGGTCGAGCGTTGTCATGCAGCAATTATTTTGTCTATTGCGGCCATTTTTCCTTCAATGCTTGGCTCAAACGCATCCCGAAGAACTATCCCGTTATTATTTCATTGGGTTTAAGGAGCTCAAAATACACTTCATCCAGCTGATCATAGCAAAGAGCACAGATTGTGATGATAATAATATTCCGTGATGTTTTGTTGGCCTTGTGGAGTAATGGTCAGCGCATGCCTACCATGCAAGAGGTCTCGGGTTCGATTCCCGACATAGTCAATATGAAATATTATTTGAAAATGTGTTTTTACATTAGAATATTTCATAGTCCCTAGACTGGTACGTGAAGCGTAAGACTGATCACCCTATATTCATATAACAAAAATGATCAAGATACGCTGCGATTGGTATACCAATGCAGTGCCCTATGCACCAATAGGTGTGGAAAGGGAATGATGATGATGATGTTTTGACAGAAAATGGCCTCCACAAAAATTCTTTATCGTCACCCTAGACTGTAAATCTCGTAACTCCCGATTTTGTCGAAAATGAGATTTAAATACCATTTGAATGGTTAAACTATTTTACATCTTCGTTTACTTCGAATATGCATAAAATGGTTTCAGATGATTTGACATCAAAATTCAAGCCTCCAAACTCCACCACGTTTATAAGTCAAAATGTAACACTCGTTACTTCTTAGTTTACTGCCATTTTGTATTGATACTGCCTTAATTTTCGCTCGACTTATTTATTGTTATTATTTTAATTAGATTTTTTATTTTTATAAAAAAAACTTTTTTTCTCCAACTCAAATTTTTGGTGCAAATCAATTATCATCATCGACATTCTCAAATGAACTCCAAAAAACTTATGATTTGACAGATATATCAAAATTGAAGTTAATACTAATATTTTTCTACATATAGAAGTACTATTTACTTATTTTTTATTGTTGTTTTTGAATTTTCTGAATTTTATGATGTTTAAACTTTTAAAAAGTTGTTTGGATTTTGGCGTAATAAGATATGCCGTCATTTGAACCCAAGTGATGAGCTTCATGATGAAGTTGGCTGTGGTATTATCCAATTTTAAATAATTCAATAACATTTTATGTCGGAAAACAGGAAAAACTAATTTAAATCCTTTTTATATCCAAAGGAATTGATTCAGATCTGAAAGAGTTAACGTTTTTCATTATATTGTGAAGTCGGCTCCTAAAACTGACTATTGTGATGTCTAGTTAAGAAAAGTTATATTAACCTCAAATATTTGTTTTAAATTTAATATCTATAAACAAATTTCTTTTTATTTACGAAACAAAGAAAATAAAAGGTGTCTGTAAATTATTACAGACAATTATTTTATGTATTGTATATTTTATTTTATTTTTATTAATTTTAGTATTTTTATGTCCATTAAACATGTATAAGTTAATTTATCAATCCGTTTCAATTCCTATCGGAAGATATTTCCATTTTGTTTCTACAGAATCTATGCAGTATTCATTTTCAAGGGACATTTATATGACAGCCTTTTATTGGATTACCTTGTATAAATATTTCAAAGCATGAAAGAACACGGAAGGAGTTTATCCAAGTGAAATGAATTTTTCATGATTCAAAAAGGGTTCTTCGGGATTTCAGACAAGTTAATTTATTCAAACAATCCTACTCAAAATTCATAAATAGTTGATCATTCAAAAAGTTTATATAAAAGTCTCATAATATAAGACCACAATAACAAACCATCACACCGTTACTGTGTAGGGTTAGGCAGAGATAATAAGACGCCGTGTCTCTCGGTTTTCGCGTACAGACCTCGCTTTCTTTACATTTGTGCATCTCCGCATGCACGACTTTCGACATGTTTATCTTAAAGCATTTATTGGATTTGGTTATGCCATATCTTTCTCGATCTTGATTGTTTTCCGCATCCATAATCATTCGCCGTATAAACCCAAGAGAAAACATTTTTGAGAAGGTAATAGAGAAGACTAGGTATTTACAGGACTTATGACCTGTCATTGGCTGGTTTAAGTTACAGGTTATAAGTCCTGTAAATGCCTAGACTTCCATATCCCTTTTCAAAAACATTTTCCCTCTCTGTTAAAATAAATTGAAATTGAATTAAATTGAATAGAATCTGTTTTTTACAGCAAAAAGGTTTTTTTACAAAAGTAAAAGAGCTGAAACCTTTATTATATAGTAACTGGTATAACTTACTTTTGTCAGACTCATGGTGTAACGGTCAGCGCGTTTGCGTACCATGCTAGAGGTCTCGGGTTTGATTAAAAATAAATTATCAAAGCCTGTAATGACTCTTTTTTACATTATTTTTTAAACGTGTCTTCTATTTGATCATTGGATTTCATAATAAATAATCATATTTTGCATTCACGTGCAGAACCAAAACTTGTCATTATTTTTATTATGATTTTTTTATTACTAA